>NC_132786.1:79876538-80181057 GCF_048418805.1 Vulpes vulpes
TTAATCAAAATTTTAAATAGTCATAAAATGCAATTTTACATATTGCAAGTATTTTCATTAAATAATTAATACCCAGATAACTATCTTAAAAATGACCAATTAAACCTAAATACCACACTGATTTGATGCACACAATCATTTATTTTTTAAAAAGTACTTAGACATTCTTGTTATATTTAGGAATTTTACATAACACATTTTTTATCCTAGATCTCTGAATTTTATTATACAACTTAAATAAAATTTTATCTTAATGTAATATTTTATATTTGGTATCTTTTATTGTTTACCATATTATAGTTCTCTACAACAAATATGTGTATATAATTCAAAATTAATTTTTAAAATTTCCTGTAAAAAGTATCTAAGTATTAAGATGTATCTTCACAACTAATTTGTCAATGCAAATTTTTTTGTGGGATCAGAACAACATAACCATATTAAGAGGCTGATAAATAATTAGTTATGACAAAATTTTTTTTAAATTTAATTTTATTTATTTATTATTATTTATGATAGGCACACAGTGAGAGAGAGAGAGAGAGAGAGAGGCAGAGACACAGGCAGAGGGAGAAGCAGGCTCCATGCACCGGGAGCCTGACGTGGGATTCGATCCCGAGTCTCCAGGATCACGCCCTGGGCCAAAGGCAGGCGCCAAACCGCTGCGCCACCCAGGGATCCCAGTTATGACAAAATTTATCGGTTTTACATTTCTAAATGAGAGATTAAACTTTTAATCTGTGGATGAATAATAAGCAATATTAGAGAATCAGAGTTCAGTCGAATCTATTGGGTTTTATTTTTATGAATGTAAAACTCTCTCCATAATGGGAGAGAGTGTTAATATTACTCAATTTCCCTGAAGTTTTTATAGGAATATGCCAAAAACTATTTTTAATAATATGTTGTTGATGTTATTGAACATTCCATCAATATTTTTGAAAACAAAGAATTTAGATCTGACTTGCCCAACAAGTTGTTAAATAGTCAGTAAAGTCATTCACTTTGTCAAAATCAACACCATACTGATTCTTCACTTGATACCTTGGATAGTTTTACTGGCTAGGGACGTACATCATAGAAGATTCTGGATAATGAGAGAGAATCATTTCCTGTGTGAAGTAGGATAAGGGGTTATGAAGGGGGAGTTGCGAATGAAGAATCAGCAAAACCTGTTCTTTCTCAGATAAGTATTAGAAAAGAACCCACATGGAAGCTGAGGATCTAAAAAACAGCAGTGGCCTTTGGAAATGTTAACCCTTTGGAAAGTCTTTGTGTATCCTCTGGGGTATTTATACCCAAACTAGTGTGAAGATCACAGCTCCAGGACACACTGTGGGCTTTGCAGTCCAGTTTAAAGGTTAACCAGTGAGGTACAATAGTAAAAATTTTACAATACAATAATAAAAATTTTAATAAAAGTAGGCCAAGTCCAAAATAAACCAAAAGTGTCACAAGACAGTTTCATATTAATAGTAATAATACTGTATATATTTTTCATTCAGCATTTTGTCAGTAATGTTCATCCAAACACTGACATAGCTTTAAGTTAGCCAAGATAAAGTATACAGTTAGGTAAAAGAAAGGTAAGGTTCTGAATATAGTTTAAACTCTCAAGTTTTTCAGTGTATTTTAACCAGATAAAAGGACAAGAGCAAGAATTTGTTGTACCTTCAGGCTCTCACCCCAAAGTTAAACGAAAGGCATAACTGAAACTAAAAAAAAAAAAAAAAAAAAAAAAAAAAAAAAAAAATTGTCAGCAATAATCCCTATCCATGTGCTTCTCATCTGTTCTTGTTGCCACCAATCACTGTGATCCCTTAAGCACACAAACTCTATGAACCTTGTCTGAGTTTGACAAAGATGTATTGAAAACTCTCACAAACATCTTCCTGTCAAATTCATCTTGTACTTCTCATGCTTCATTTTTGTATAAAACAGACACATAGAAGTATATGGCTGTTATAGATATATGGGAGATTATAACCCTCTGGTCAATATAAACAGTCCTATTGCTTCTGCAGTGTTTTTCAATCTACTCTGTTCATGTTGGCACTTTTGTTTTTTTTATTATTTCTTTAATTTGGGAAACTTATTTTTTTGTTGTGTTTTTAACATTTCTATAGCATTTTGTTTTAGATTTATTTCTTCTAGGCACAATATATTTCTTTAAACTGAATCAGAGAAATTAGTTTCTTTTTCTGAGTGAATTTGAATGAATTATGTTCATTGATATAACTGAGAGACCTGTCTTAGTTTTCTATTGCTAAGTAAGGAATTACTGCAAACATAAAGGCTTCAAATAATACCAATATATGATTGCACAGTTCTGTAGGTCATAAATCCAGGCACAGAGAGCCTCAGTTCTCAGCTGACTGTGCTTTATCTGAAGCTCAGGGTCCGCCTCCAAGATGATTCAAGTTGTTGGCAGAATTCAGTTCCTTGATAGAAACCTGCTGGAGGATCACTCTCCTACTCTCAGGCCCCTGCCATACAACTCTCTCCATATTCAAAGCTGCAATGGAAAACTTCCTGCACATCAACTTTGTGTTCTAGAATTTGAATCTCTTTTCCAGCAAAAGGGCTCACCTAACTTATGCCCAGGCCCATTGAGGATAATCTCTCTTTCCTTTTTTTTTTTTTTTTTTTTAAGATTTTATTTTTTCTTTTTCATGAGAGACCACAGAGAGAGAGAGAGAGAGACATAGGCAGAGGGAGAAGCAGGCTCCATGCAAGAAACCTGATGTGGAACTCAATCCCGGGAATCCGGGATCACATCGGGAGCCAAAGGCAGACGATCAACCGCTAAGCCACCCAGGCATCCCTCATCTCTCTTTCTTAAGGTCAACTGTGCAAAGTAGCATTACCCAATCACAGAAGTGACTATCCCATCATAGTCACAAAGCCTGCCTACCTTCAATAGAGAGGGTTATGCATAAATGTACACCAAGGAGCAGGAATCTTAGGACTATATTAGAATTGTACCTACCATACTTGGTTTTACTTTTGAATACTCGATTTTACTTTTCTAATCTTATCTTACAATTTGTGTGGGCATTTTAACTTTTTTTTTCTAAAGGAATTTTTAAAGAGTTTTTTAGAGCAGTTTGGGATTTGCAACAAAATCGAGACGAAAGTATAGCTACTTCTCATAAAACCCATGCCCCCACACACATGTGTATGCCCCCTCTTCTTAAGCATCACTTCTCAGGATGGTTCATTTCTTTCTTTCTTTATTTCTTTCTTTATTTATTGCCAAGAATGAGCCTAAGGAATTTTATGTTGTGAAGAAACTTGAAATTATGGAAATAGTTTAGAAAATGGCTAAGAGTGTGGTGGTGAAGGGGATAGTTCTGAACACATCACTTAGATGGAAATCATAGCTCCTGGTCTGTGTGATTTGTGGCAAATTATTTTTCTCTGCATGTGTCTCATCTGTAAAATGGGAATACTATAGCATATTCCCCAGGGCAATTTTAATGATAACTGATTTAATATGCATAAGAAAACAATGCTCAGGAGAATAGCTGTTAGCTGATAGTATTTCTCCTTCACCATTACATGGAAGATATTTATTCTACCTTAAATCTTCTTGATTTCAATCATACATTGAAACTATATTTCTCTATTTATATATAACATCTAATTCCATATAATATCTAATAATGGATTTAGCAAGCATTTACTATTATGCATGTTCTAGTCTTTATTAATACTCTATTTTATATTAGACCCCTATAATAAGTTAACAGAAAATTGAAGAAAGTGAGGAAGTCTTCATTGTTGATCTATGTGGAAAGGAGATTCACAGGCAAAGGAACACAGGCTCTTAGGACAAGTGAGGGCCAGCTGTGTTCTAGAAAACAGAAATATGACAGTGTGACAAGAAATGACCAAGGTGGGGAATGATAAGAGATAAGATCAGATAAAGATCTTGTTAGCCTGGATTACATAGGACCTTGTAAACCATGGCAAGGACTTTGGCTTTTACTCAGAGGAGGCTGGTAAGCCAAAGGATGTTCTTAGGGAGAGACATACCATGACCTGTCTCTACCTACTATGCGAAGAACAGACTGCATGAAACAAAAGTGGAAGGAGAGGGTCCATATAGTTGAAATGAATGACAATGGTGGCCTCGACTAGAGTGATAGCCATGGTGATAATTAGAATTACATTATCCAGAATTATTAGATATGGATATATTTTGAAGAAAAAGTTGAGACTATTTGTTGTTGGTTGTATGTCATTATAAGGAAGGGAGAAAATTCAATTGTGCCTTCAATGTTTTGATCTGAGCAACTAGGAACAATGGAGTTGCCATTTTTGGAGATGTGGAACCATGAGAGGGAAAGATACAGGGAAGGTCAGGAGCTCAGTTTTAAATATGTTAAAGATGCCTCGTAGTTATGTTGCCAGAGATTTTTAGTAAGCAACTTGAATATATTGATTTAGAGTTTAGGAGTGTGGTTTGGTTTCAGATATAAGCAAGGAATCTTTCAGGAGAATAAGAATATTTGAAGTTGTAGTTTGTATGAAACCATTTAGGAGTCGAATAAAGATCAACATGCCAAGATTATAAGGGCAGAACTCCGAGCATGCCAACACTGTGTACAGTGATACAGAGAGAAAGAGAGAATGACCGTGGAAGTTTATCTTTGAGTAGACAACAGTAGATGGCATCCAGTGAATGGGTGGAACACCTGAGTTTAGACAAGAGCTTGGAGACCACTCATTCTCCCAAGGAAGAAGGCACAGTATACTACTTGCAAGGGTTTTGCCTGAGTTGGTATGGCATGGACAATGAATCTTTTTTCTAGTGTAAAATTTTAACTTATGCACAATAATTGGGGAAATAATAGGCCCCTATTTTGTTAACAGGAACTGGGAGGAAATAAAAAGAGAGATGGATAAAGCTCCCTCTTTGAGTGGAGAGAGCTGAGCCACAGCTAGAAGCTAAGGGGGAGGGTCACAGGGAAGACCTCACAGGATGAAGACTGTACAACTGCCAAAAAGTGGGAAGGCTGAGTGTACGTATCTTGTTCAGGTAGTGCTTTAAAACTTAAAAACAGCTCAACATTCTCCCCATAAAAGTCAAATATCCAAAAGTGTTTCAAGATCATCATATATTTGTCTGAGGTTGTCATTTCATACCAAACACAGTAAGCTATATACCTATGAAAATAGATTAGAGATTTTATATCTTATTGTTAACTATTAGGATGTTCATGTGTAAATCTACCCTATCCTCATTCATAAGTCAAAGAAAAGAAGTACGGCTTTCTGGAGAGGGCATGTGTCTTTGGAAAATATCATACTCATATTAGAATGAAATCATTTATACTACAACCAAACAAAATTATTGATAACTATTTCTTACTGACAAAAATACAAATAATTTATTGAGAAGCCTGTGAGAGTTGTTAAGTGTAACAAGACAGAAATGTCCAAAGACATTTAATTAATGAGGCTAAATAATCTTAACAAACTAGAATTTTAACATACTCCAATTGAATATATTAAACTTTATATATGTGTTTCTAAGACTGTCTTTGTGGACATTCCTTTTAACTGAACACAAATTACACAACATTATATATTGAAGAGGATTTTCAGAGGAAAACATTTTTAAAAAATGGTTGATAATTTATGAAAAGAAATAACAGTTTGAAGTAAAATGAGATAAACATTTGAGTTAAAAATTGGCAAAAATTACAAATACTGATTTTATTTTGTATTGGAGAGAGTATGGATTTATTCATAGTGTTCAATTATTCTTGGATAGTTTTAAATTGACACAGAATTTTTGAAGAGCCATGGGGCAATATATGTTACAATTTTAAACGTGTCATCAATTACTTGCTAGGAATTTATTCAAACAAAACACTCTTAGAAGTGTGCAAAGATGAGTGTTCAAATATATTCAGTGAATATATTTGTTCCAGGGAACATGGGAAATAGCTTAAATATGTATCAATATAGGCTTTATTAAATAAGTTATAATGTATCCTATTACCTCTAACAGTTAAAGAATATTATTAGACTCAGAAAAAGTCCAACATATGCAGTTGTATTTTACATTTAAGATGTAGAAGAACATTGGATATGGTGGCAGCAGACTGCCTTGATGCAGGCAACATTGGCAGTAAAAATGATAGAATTTTCGGTGCAATGGTAAAATCAACTAAGAGACTCATACCTATAGAGAACAAACAGGGTTGCTGGAGGGGAAGTGGGTGGGAGGATGAGGTAACTGGGTGATGGGCATTAAGGAGGGCACATGGAATGAGCACTGGCTGTTATATGCAAATGATGAATCACTGACCTCTACTTCTGAAACTAATATGCTATATGTCAATTAATTGAATTTAAATAAAATAATAAAAAAATAAGATTAGCTAAAGTCATTCTGCTTTTTATTACCATGAATTGGTAATTCAAAGTTCAAACAGAATCAGTAAAAAATACTCCTCCCCTTTGAAGTAGGTTACTCCCTTTGTACACCATGACCCCTGCCCTTGATTCACTACAGCAGAAATGGGGTGCGTGGGTAGCTGAATTGGTTAAGGGTCTGTTTGGCTCACGTAATGATCCCAGGATCCTGTGATTGAGACCCAACTCAGGGTCCCTGCTCAGAGGGGATCCTGTTTCTCTCACTCCCCTCTGCTTGTGCACTCTCTCTCTCTCTCTCTTTCTCACTTTCTTTCCCAAATAAATAAGTCAAATCTTTTTAAAAAAAATACTACAGCAGAATCTGAGAGGAATGAGAGTTAGAAAGGGGGAAGGGACAGGAAGAGGAAGAGAGATGATGAACAAGTAGTAGATTTGGGAGTGGCCCCACATATTTCAAATGTGGAATACAATATAAGCTTTTGCTCTATTTTGAAGAGTCTTATATGCCATATCATGGGATTTGGCAAACAGTGATCTGTGGGCCAAACCTGGACTGTTGATTGCCTTTGTAAATAAAGTTTATTGGAAACATGGCTACGCTCGTTCTTTAATGCATTGCAGTAGTTGTTTTCACTTGACAAGGACAGAGTTGAGTAGTTACAACACAATCTGTAAGATCCTAAAAGCCTAAAATATTAACTACCTAATCATTCATAGAAAAAGTTTATGGACTTCTCTGCTATAAGCAATGTAATATTTTAATTGTATTTGAGAACAATTATTTCCTATTAGATTTTAATTACCTTACTCAATTGCTGAATTATACATTAATGGCTATTTTGGTCACTAGCATTTACTATCATACTTAATGATAGTCATTGATCAATTCCTAGTTTCCATATTTTAGTATTTTTGTGTGATTTACAAGCCATGTGTGGGAAAGTTATCCACCTTTCAACTAAATAATCGAGATTTTTCTATTTAGTAAGTTGTCCTACTTTATAAAGCCATGTTTGAGTGCTTGGGGTTTCCATGTCTCCTGATTCTTTAAGAGGAATATAAAATATAAAAGTAAAATAAAAGTAACTTACTTCAGCCCCTTTTCATAAATATAGAATTCATGGTGACCAGGTTTCTTCCATAGTTTTGGTGAGTGTGTCTTACCTGTTCCTGCAATACAGTGCTCATTAAGCTCTAGAAACAGAGCTACTATGTTTATTTTAAAAATATGACTTAAAAATATGACTTAATTTTGGGCAGCCCCGGTGGCTCAGCAGTTTAGCACTGCCTTTGGCCTGGGGTATGATCCTGGAGACTGGGATCGAGTCCTACATCAGGCTCCTTGTATGGAGCCTGCTTCTTCCTCTGCCTGTGTCTCTGCCCCCCCCCCCCCCCCATGTCTCTCATAAATAAGTAAGTAAATAAATAAATAAATAAATAAACAAACAAATAAATAATTTTAAAAATATGACTTAATTTAAATATAATTTAATTTATGAAAGAGGTCCAAGTGATTTACAGAAGACCACATTCATAACACATGGTTCAGGTATGTGCTCACTTTAAAAGTCTATTATTTTTTATGAATTGCTCTTCCTCCAGCCTCAATTGTTCCAAGGTATCTCACACGTTTCTTAACCAAAAGTCTGTCAGAAATAGGCATTCTATAAACTTTAATTAATTTAATTGGGTATTTTCTTCGATCTCACATTGAAGTGTTTGTTGAATGGACTGAGAGGAACCAAAGCTCCCCAAATATAAGGAAAAGGAGATTGTTGTTACTTGGTAGCTTATTCTCAGAGAAAACCAAGCCTCTGGATTTTTACCAAAACTGCCTCAAAGTTGGGCCTGGTGAATCTTGATCTACTTCACCCATTAAAGATGCATTTTACGATTTGATCTTAAAAAGGGTCATTTTTTCCCTTTAAAAATTATCATCATCCTGATTCATTTATTTTACTGCTATTAAGCATTTCGCATGCACAAGGCTCATTTCTAACCACAGAGGAATATTAAACTAGACAAAATCTTTGTCTCCAGTGCAACTTATGTTCTATATTCAAATGTAGATATTCTTGTCAGTTTTCTCCTTCCCTCCCTTGTTCATATCTTCGAATATTACAAATACTAAGCTAACCCTTTTACTAGGGGATTCTGAGGAAAATAGCAACCTGAATGCTCCTCAATTTTCCACCTCTCAATTGTTTCTTTGTTGAAGGAGACAGCAAGGATGCTCTGGCATTTGGAGGGGCTCAGCCTTATAGACCAGTGAATCAATTCCCCAGAGGGAAGCAAGAGCCCACCTACCTGGGCAGAGTCCTGGGAGGCTTGGCTATGTCTGTCTGACTTTTAGGACTTTCAGGAAACTTGAAAGCTCAGAGAGGGCTGCCTCTTAAGCTTAAGAACACCTGGACAGATGCTCAGTAGTTGGTATCTAGTCTGTAGTTCTGTTGTACACACCTTTTTAGTATTGTTTCAATGTTATATACCCCAGTAGAAGATGTATTGAGAAAAAAGAAACAAGAATAGCAACATCATGGAATAAAGTAGATAGTCTTATGAAGCAGCAAGCACACACACACATACACACACACACATATAAAACCTCAGAGTACATGTGAAGAAATAAAGTAACACATGCAAGGTGTTGTCGAGAGGAGCTATGTATGCAGTAATCAGGCATATATATAATTTGAGAAGGCACACTGGAAAAATAACTGAATGTGAATAAGATCTAGAGATATTGATTTAATGAGGAATTGTGTTCAGCTGAACAGACCTTAAAAAGATAATTTGGCTGGAGCTATACTAAATTTCATGAAAAAAGTTTGTGTGTTTTATACAAGTATATCAAACTTGGACAAAATTGTGGTGTCAGCATTTACCAGAAACTTTCCTCTTTGGACTCAGAATTAAAACAATTTCAACATCTTTCTTTCATTTTAAATATTTGATTCAAATTATGCTCTTCACACTGCTTATAATACAAATTCATGGAAGCAGATTTTACTCTTATAAATCACATATACATATATATAATGATGATTTTGCATACAGTCTAAACAAAAATCGAATTTTCTTATACACTCACAAAAAAAAAAAAAAAGATTTGATCATTGTCTTGGAAATGTCCACCAAATAATAAAATTTTCTCTGGGGACTTTAGAAATAGGTCAATCTAATGAACAAGAAAAGACACATTGAAATGCAGAACATGTTCTTCTTGAAAAGATTGATGTATTAAATATTTATGCAAACACATTAAATTGGCAAGTGTATGAAAACATTATTACATATTTATCACCTTCACATCTCATCATTTTGAAAAGAACTTCTTTCCTATAAAACTAAAATGGATGACTATAAGTTTTCCAAAGTCACATTTTTCAAACTTCATAACATGGAATAGTTTGTTTTTCAGAGTTTATATTAATTCTCATAAATAACAAAATTAATGCTGAAACTAGAAAAGGCTAATAATTTATTCAAGATAGGAGCAGTCAAATCCTGTTTCATCATTAGCCTTTCTCCAGAAACCTGAACTGGAGCCTCCTAATATGAAAGATGTTCCATAAGAGTGAATATTCACTGTGAGAAATAAATGAGCTCTTTTAGGTCACAGAGTCATTTAGCCAGCAACTGGTTCTGTGGCAAAAGCCAAATGTCATAAGGGAATTAATGCATTTCTAAAGTACCTAACTTCTCCTAGAGGGTAATAAATCCTGATGGAGTCCAAAATTTTATGGTCTTTGGAAAGTGTTATTTAAATTAAAATTTAAATTGACTACACTTCTCATTAAAAACCAGAAAGTTGAAATGATTTTATATAGGTCCTAAAAATATTCGTGTTTAATATAAACTGCCTTATTATGATGATACGGTGTTCTGTATTCAAAGCTCTCTTTCTGCCTCTTCACTTCTACTTCTGTTTCCTGCTGAGCTCGTTTCTCTGACTCTTACAACTTTCCTTACCTCATTGTTGATTAGATTTTTACCACACTTTTCTATTTACTATTTTACTGCTGAAGGATAACTACCTTTTCATCCCTCTGCCCATTTCCAGAAGCTTTTGTTATTTTTACTGTTCTCTTCTGCTTGCCTCTCTTCCTTTTTCATCTTTCCTCCCCTCAAAGACCACCCCCTTAATTCATTACTCTTCTTCATGTGGAGTCCTTACATTTTTCTGTGCTTTGATGATTTGTTCACGACATCAGGCATGGGGTAGCATGTCCTTGGTGTTGACTCTGGTGAATCGAACTTGTCTATTCCTATCGTACACTGTGGTATGAAAAATCCGTATCATAACATGGGAAGAGATGGAGGAGGAAGAGAGAGAAAGAGAAAGAACTGGGGCCTCAAGTGGCTGGTTTTGAAAAACTTGGAACTTAACTCTGGCTGAAATTGACCGCAAGGCCGCCTTCGTAACCGGCACCCTGGCTGTCCTGTCCTCCTCCAGCCCCCAGCTGCTCTGCGGTCATTTCTCCTTGACCATCTAGATGTACTCCCTGGATCCAGTGCCCTTGCTATGAAAGGTCCCCTGCCATCTCCAGGTCCCTGCAGGCTTGCCAGGTTTTTGTTTTCCTGCTCACTACTTATTACTGTTCCCAAGCTGCTGCTGATTCTGGGGTCCTCCTTTGTTTCACCCCTTCCCTGTTCTGCTCTCTCCCCACTCTGCTGCTCCGTGGCGCACAATGCAAACCCTACATGCTCAATCCCCAAAACCCTGTCCATTTAAGAAAACCACTCTCACTGAGGAAAGAGGGATGAGGAATAGAGATGAAGCTAGGGAACAGTACAGCATAGATAACATCACAGTGAAGTGAAGTCATTCATTGTGGCAGCTTCTAGGTTACACCCACTTTATCCTGCTGGCCACTTTGTGCCAGATTATTTTCTATCTATTATTTTCTTTAGGGAGATTATTTTCCCCTATCTTCCTCTTCTCCCCTGTGGGTACCCCGAAGCCTGTTCTCCCATGATCAGGAGAATATTCTAAATTCTTGCTATCTTATTACATAGAGTGATTTCTTTCGTTTTGTATAACCACTCTGGATTAGCTCCCCATGCCTGCTGTAATAATGCCGTAACTGTGTGGTTTAAAGCAACAGAAATTTATTCTCTCAGAGATCTTGAGGGCAGAAGTCTGAAATCAGGGTGTCAGCAAGGCCACATGCTCCCTCCAAGGCTCTAGGGGACATTCCTTTCCTTGCCTCTTCTGAGTTTCTGGTGGTTCCAGCAGTCCTGGGTGTTTCTTGGGTTTGTGGCCACATTGCTGCATTCTCTGCCTCCTTCGTCATGTGGCCTTTCTGTCTCTTGTAAGCTGACTCTCCTTGGATATAGGACCCACTAGGTAATCTGAGATGATGAACTCATCTCAAGATTCTTAATTACATCTGAAAAGATGCTTTGTCTGAATAAGAGAACATTCACTGGTTCCAGGAGTTAAGATAGAGGCTTTTCTTGGGGCATGCAAGGGCTCTGTCTAAGCAAACTTCGGTTTTCTCAATTTTCACAGTGGGAGACAGACAATGTATTTTCCCAATTTAGTTTAAAAGACAAAAGTTTTTCTGTGCTCCCAGAATAAATCTAGTACTTCTAGGGCTTTTACAGCAAATTACAGTTTGTTTTTAAATTACATTTTTCTTTTCATTAAAAGACCCAACTCATTAAAAATGGTGAAAATAATGTAAATTTTTAAATGTGGGTAAAGTAAGGGTGTCTGGGTGGCTCAGTTTGTCTTTGGCTCAGGCCCTAATCTCGAGGTCCTGGGATGGACCCCCACATAGCTCCCTACTCAGTGAGAAGTCTACTTCTTCCTTTCCCTCCACCATTTTCCTGCTTGTACGCTCTCTTAAATAAACCAAATCATTAAAAATAATAAACAAATAAATAAATAAATAAAAATTATAACAAAACAAATGAAAATTTGTATATATTTACATGAATGCCTTTATGTCTTTGTGTATATATGTGAATATGTAAAAATACATATTTGTAAACAACTGCATATACTGTGCTTGGTCTTAACATCTAATCAACCTGTTCAATATTTTAACATGTTTTTTAAATTTACTATTCTTTGTTTTTAATTTTAATTATTTAAGAAATGCTTAGTCATTGTAGAAGACACAAACTTTTTTTTTTTTACAAAAAAGGAAAAGTAATTGCCTCATTCTACCAGAAAACAAACAAAAAATGGAAAAATAACCAGTTTGGGGACACATCCTTATTTTTCTCACGTGACTATGTCCATATGTATATGTGAATCTATATTCCTGTAACTACATCCACATTTACTTATAGTGTTAATTATAACAAATCTCAAACCATGATATTGTTCAGTACTTGACTTTTTCATTTTTCAATTAATATTATGTTCTACTTTTCATTTTCTATTATTTTATACTAATATCATTACTCTATGTATTATATAGGCCTATATGGTACATCATTGTTTTGATGTTCTATAAATTATTGTCACTGGAGATTATTTTCATTATTAAAATGAGCACTGTTAATGAACATACTTTATCATGCATAATTATAAATGCGTATCATTATTTCTTCAGAATTAATTCTCAAAGATGAATTTGCTAGCTCATAAAATGTTTATGTTGTGGCAGAGACTGCTAGTCATCTTCCAAGATCTCTGTTCTTGGCTTCCTAGGGACCAGGAAGCTCATTTCCCAGCCTCACCTGCAGCTGAGATGGCCATGTAACTGAGTTCCAGCCAGTGGCATAGAAGAGTGTGACTCATTTATGCCATCTCTAGGCTAAGATAACGAGCAAATCTACTTCGTCCAGGTCCTCTTTCCTCTGGGGTTCCAGGAGGCGTTAGAGGAAGAGGTCTGAAGGACAGAAGAAACCTATGCCCCTTAGCCACCCTGTGGAGGGAACTACCCTTTGACTAGACCAGGAACATTCATCTCAGGGGTTAGTAGACTGAAAAATACTGGTTTTGAGCCATTATGTCTTTTAAAAAATACTGTTTCATGCTAAGTAATACACTTGTTTTTAGAAGCATTAATACATATTATTAAATTATATTAGAGTCTACAGTGAGGATCTCTCTGCTGCTTTTTCTTTTGTTTTTTTTTTTTCTTTTGTTTTTAAAAACATTTCTTATTTGTGTGTAGTTGACATACAGTGTTACATTAGTTTCAGCTGGATAATATAGTGATTTGACAAGTGTATATATTATGCTGTGCTCACCACAAGTGTAGCTAAGATCTGTCACCATGCAACCCTATTACAGTATCATTGACTGTCCTCTTTATGCCGTGCCTTTTATCCCCATGACTTATTCATTCCAGAACTGGCAGCCTGGATTTCCCACTGCCCTTCACCCATGCTGCTCATCACAGACCCTTTTCTGGGAATCATCGGTTTATGCTTACAGGACTGATTCTGCTTCTTGTTTGTTTATTTGTGGGGCTTTATTTGTTTTAGCTTCCACATATGCTTTTTTACCAAGATCATACTCAAATGTTTACAGTCAATTTTGATATTTATTAGAAAAGGTCTGCTAATACTTCCTAGAGATTCTCCTACATTGATTCTTCCACATGACCATTAAAATCATGTTGCAAATTTTACTACTAAGTCTTAAGGGAAATAGTTAAGGCTGCAGCTGATCTAGAATTAGTAATTGTAGCATTCTTTCATCATTAAACTTTATATATACTTCTAATTATTTATTGTTATGTTGCTGTTATCAACTGTTTTGTATGTATAGATTTCTTAAGTTAAATTATTTTCTTACATGAATTTCCTGGAAATGTGGGAATTCAGAGAAATGGTAGCAACAAATCTACAATTGTCCTTACAGCCTATACAGCCTTTCATAGAGAATGTGCACAGATCATCTCATCAGAATAAACCAGTATGATTCCAGAGTCACTATCATTATGTTTTGATATTAACATTAGTTTTTTTCAATATAAAAAAAAATAAGATGTTACCTTAATTTTAATTTAATTGCATTTCTTCTTCTTCTTTTTTTTTTTTTTTATTTATGATAGTCACAGAGGGAGAGAGAGAGAGGCAGAGACACAGGCGGAGGGAGAAGCAGGCTCCATACACCGGGAGCCCGACGTGGGATTCGATCCTGGGTCTCCAGGATCGCGCCCTGGGCCAAAGACAGGCGCCAAACCGCTGCGCCACCCAGGGATCCCAATTGCATTTCTTCTGTATCAAAATTTAAGTTTATGTGAGCCCCTAAAGTGGGTTCAAATTCCTTTAGTGTAAATTATTTATAAACTTTGTTCACTTACCTGTCAGGGTCTTCGTTTGAATATGTTGTATGTATTATGGGCAGATTATCTTTCTAGTGATCTGTACTTAATTAAATTTTCTAAGATTTGTTTTTACTTTAATTCAACAATCCATCAGGAACTAGATTGATGGAGACTGTGTGAGCTGTGTATCTAAATTACTTTTTCCACAAATCTAATTATTCTTATTTATTAATGAATATTCTTTTTGTTATTTCCAGATGTTTCCTATGTCAAATATGAATGTCTGTTAAAGCTTCTTTCAGACATTTTCACTATGTTTTATTTATTTTCATACTTATTTTTGTTCTAGTAGCATACTGTTATGATTATCACTGTTTTAAAATGTGACTTGATATTTGATTGGGTTGGCAGTCCTGCCTCACAGTTTTTCTACTAAAAAATATTTTTTATAATCTTTCTTTTTTTATTTTTTTGAATTTTAAAAAAGTTTTGCTAAATGGCAAGAAAACAATTAGGAACTGTTTTATATAGTGGGCATCGTATCAACTCCACAGAACAACTTATGTGAAAGCTTCTTTTAAAATTATTAGTCAATGTATCACTATTTCCATTATAGAGAAATAATAAAATATTCAAGAAGCATTTTGCTTAAAAACAGGGTTTTTTGTTTTTTGTTTTTTTTGTGGATGTATAATTGACATAACATTGTATGTTTCAGATGTATGGCCTAATGGTTTTGTATTTGTACATACTGCAAAATGATCCCAGTAAGTCCAGTTAACATCCATCATTGTACATAGTTAAAAATTATTTTCCTTGTGATGAGAATTTTCAAGATCTGTTCTCCTTACTACTTTCAAATATGCAGCACAGTATTATTATTTTTTTTGCAATACAGTATTATTAAATATAGTCCCTATGGTGCGCATATTACAACCCCACGACTTGTTTTATAACTGAAAATTTGTACCTTTGACTTCCTTCTCCTATTTTGCCTACCCTCTCTTCCCCCACTTCAAGTAACTACCAAGCTTTTCTCTGTATCCATGAGCTTGGTATTATTTGTTTTGCTTTTGAAAAATAGGTCTTTTAAAAATGAAAACTAAGAAACATGATGTATTGCTTAAAATAAAATAGAAATAAATAACACTATATGAAAGTCTCCCCTTTATTTTTTCCCCTTTATTTTTAAATTCAAACATACATACACGTTTCAGGGATCTTGCCTTACTTGAAATATCACCAGATATATCCCCATCATCCCTGATAATTGCATTGTCTTATATTCTGCATTTCCTTTATTTTTTAAAAAAGATTTTATTTATTTATTCCTGAGAGACACAGAGGGAGAGAGGCAGACATACAGACAGTGGGAGAAGCAGGCTTTCTGTGGGGAGCTTCATGGGGGACTCAGTGCCAGAACCCTGGGATCACAACCTGAACCAAAGGCAGACGCTCAACCACTGAGCCACCCAGGTGCTCCTCTGCATTTCCTTTAATATGGAAGTCCAGAAATGTTCAAGAAGATTTGGTACAATGTCTTACAAAGCTCAAGGTCTAACATGAAATGTTTTATATTGCAAGAAGTCAGGAAATGCAGGTTTTTTTGTTTTGTTTTGTTTTGTTTTGTTTTGTTTTTAGGAATGGAACTGTATTTGTATCTGGAAGTTAATTAGATATTATGCCTTATAACCAATTGGTCTAATTCGTAATGAAAGTATTTTATGAAAAAATAAAGATTAAAATTTTCATTAAGACCTTTTTGTGTTGGCAGTTTGCCTGTGCAGTTGATTTGCATAAAGCATGATTAATGATAACTAAAGAAATAGTTTAACAGGTAGAAGAAGATGAAAAATTATCCTAATGAAAGAACATTTTATGGGGTAAGCATTTCAACAAGAGAAACCTCGATTCATTCGAAGTTTGGACATGACATAACTATGTGAAATAGTAATGGGATAAACTTATTAGCCAGCATTCATTAGTTTGATTTGCTTACCTCTGGCATGAGTTTTCTAAGACAAAGGCTTGCAGGTTCCATTTCTTTCTAAACACTGCACAGAGTCTCAGGCTAATAATCAGTTCAGCACAATCTGATGGTGCAAATGCAAACACTACAGACCAATTCATCTATAAATAACTGAAAATGTGAAAATAAACATAATAAAAACCTACATCTTCTGGTGTATTATTATTAAATTGCTAGATTACATTCTCATGTACACATTTGAGAAGACCAAATCCATTTTACAACTCACACAGGACTTTTTATGTGGCTTCTGACCTATTTTCATATATTCTCCATATAATATAAGACACAGGAGGCCCAGGTCATGTGATAAGAATGATTAACATTTGAGTTTGTGTTTGGAATACAAAATATAATAAATACTATTAATGCAAAATAACAATAAAATATGAAACTTTTTGTGGAAGGAATGCACTATAGAGCTCATTTATTTCAACTATAGCTCTTGACACAGGGTATAGAAGTTCAATACAATCTTCATTCTGGTTGAGTGACTATGGATTTTTTATAATTATGGGAAGAAAGCCGTGACATATTTAGTATTTTTTTATTCATAATAGTGGGCTATATGGACATATCTGTGTGGTCACACAGGGTTCCCCACTGTGAGGAGACCCACACTTGGTTAAATTATTAATACCAAAATACTAATAATATTTGAACAAGAGTTCCTTCCTTTTCATTTTGCCCTGAGCCCTACAAATTATGGAGCTGTCCTTCCTGGAACCAAATACTGTGTCCAAGACTCTCTTGTATTAATATGATCAGTTACCTTTAATCCAAAAACTTCAGTCTTCTGCAAAACTATATGATTTATTTTTTTTAATACTTTTTTTTTTATTCTTTATTTATGATAGTCATACAGAGAGAGAGAGAGAGGCAGAGACACAGGCAGAGGGAGAAGCAGGCTCCATGCACCGGGAGCCCAACGTGGGATTCGATCCCGGGTCTCCAGGATCGTGCCCTGGGCCAAAGGCAGGCGCCAAACCGCTGCGCCACCCAGGGATCCCACTATATGATTTATTATTCCTTCTCTCCTTTCTTATCCTTAGGCTTCATAAACAGAAATTATCAAGGGTGAGACTGGCATGGTTTTCTACTGGTCTTATGACTTTTAATTGAATTTTTTCCTTCATGAAATGTAATTTTTTAATAGTTTCTTTTTTATCTAAACTCCAGTTAGTTAACATACAGGTGTACAATTTAGTGATTCCACACATCCATACAACACCCAGTGCTCATCACTACAAGTGCACTCCTTAATCATTATCATTTATTTTAGCTGACAACTTCTGCAGTTTTTCCCTTTTAGAGACTATCTGAATGCTGTTGCAACTGCAAGCTATATTACATACTCTCATATTAATCCCTCAAACAGAAAAAAAAGTACTCTTATACACTCCACCTAGATTTAGTGATCATTACCATTTTGCACCATTTGCTTTATCTCTATATATTCATACATGCACGTACATTTTTCTCATGAATCATTTGAAAATAAGTCACAGACATTATGTCATTTCACCCTGAAATGATTTAACTTGTGTCTCCTAAAAACATGCTTCTCTATGAGCTGGGCACCACGCAAGTTATTTTAACTTGATACAATAATATTATCTGATATTATTCCAATTTAAATTTCTCTAATCATCTGGAGTATCTTTTATAGATTTTTAAAAACCTAGCATCCAGTCCAGAATCATACATTATATTTGGTTCTCATGCTTCTAGCTTAGCAAAAACATCAGTATTTGCTATTTTTCCTCCAGAGGCTTTCAAGCGTGATGAAAGCAAGAGCCCCCGTGGCTTATCCTTCTTTGATCATTCAAGGAGGCTGAGTGATATAGGATAAAAGGCAATGTGGTGTAAAGAGTCTAGACTTAGAGTTATGTGTGTGAATCCTAGCTCCATCACTTCAATCTGTGACTTAAGTATTATCTTTAAATTCTCTGAGCCTCACTCTCCTCTCTAAAAAATAGCCATATTACCTACATTAAAGCAATTGTAGAAATGAAATGATATCACAAATGTAAAGTAACTGGAATGTGGATGGCACTCCGTAAATATTTCCTCTTTCCATCCTTCCCTCAATTTTTTGCTGATAGTGAGTTTTTGCTTTTTTTTTTTTTTCAATATGCAGAGTGAGATTGAGAGGAAGAGAAAAAAGCAAATGTTTTGCCTACTGGCCTTAAAGACCTTTTTGTCTTGTATCATCTCCAATGTGATAACATGCTTTATAGTATTTCAAGTATATTGAGGTTCATTTTAAATTTGAAGGGTATATACAATAGGGTTGTATTTTAAAAGTGTGGCACCTGGAAACCAGAAAAAATAAAGTCTAGAAAAGGCATCTTACGTGTAGATGAATGGTTTCTGCCCTTGAATGTGACATGGCAAAATTCCAGAAAAAGCTGGAAGAGGGTTTCAGCCATAATACGCTACCCTGCGATCCTTCTGGGTTCCACTGGCATTCTGAGTGCCAGCAGACATGATGAGGACCACATTTCTTGGCATTTGCTGGCAGTAAGGTTCTCTCCTCTCTCCACAGCTTTGTCAAACTGGGCCATTGTTTTGGAAATAGGGAAATAAGAACTTCTGTCATCTGAAGTCATTCTCTACCTCCTTGGCCTCTAGAACTTCTCCTTGAGGAAGAGGAGTGTGGAATGGGACTGGGTATTCTACAATGGGAGATTGATGGTTAGGTCTTGTTCAATTGACTATGAATTTCTGAATTATCGTGGGAATGCTATGTCTTTCTTTTGGTGACTCAGGGCAACAACAGTCAATATCAGTGGTTTCTCTAGGCTACAGTTTTAATTAATCCAAGCTACTGAACTGACACTTTTTTCTTTTTCATTTCAAGACATATATCTTGGAAATATTTTTTAAATTAATCTATGGGGTCAGTTTGATTTCTTATCATTTGCCCTATATTCTCATGGTTCACATTATAAATTTGGCTCGCTGATTTACTGGTGTTTTTTTTTTTTAATGCAAAATTAGTTATTGAGTCTAAGTCTGAGGAAACCTTCCTTTAAATTGTTTTCTTGACTTTGATTAAATAATCACCCTGTCTTTGTTATTTAGTCTGCTAGGAGGCAGTACTGAGATAGAACTTCATCTTTAGGGACTACTGGATCCTTTACTCAGTCTCAACCCACTCTAACCCTGTCGGGTTCATTTTAGGAGAGAACATCACTATCATAGGGATTTTAAAGATACTGCTAAGGAAAGAATGCTCTCTCTCCTTCCCTCTCTCCCTCCTCCCCACTGCCTTTTCTCCCTCCTTCCCTTCCAATCTTTCCCTCTTTCTTTTTTGGTATGCTTTAAACACAAATAGAACTTCACATCTGAAAATTTGTATTTACTCTCAGATTTACTACTGTGAAAATGCTAAAGATCTTCATCTTGGCTTTCTATACCTGCATGGGAAAATGATGCTTGTAAGGGACTAGGAAGAAACACTTACTTTTAGTAGAAAATGTCACTAAGAGTTAAGATCTAGGAAAAGAGAGACCGATAAACGAGGTCCATATAGTTGGGGCACCTTGGAGTCAGACACGTGGTAATTCTCAAACTTCTCACTCAGGGAGCTTAGCCCAGCCATGGGGTGGCCAGTTCCCTGTGGTTATGTTTGAAGTTAGAATCGGGTACTGGTTAGAGGCAAACACAGAGAATAACTAGCAGTATTTGGGGATATAAGCTGAGTTAGATACTAACTGGTTGAAAAATGTTGCTTTTTGTTAAATTTCAAAACTTTAAACTTCTATTAAGCTAAATATTAGGGTAAAATGGAACAGACCTATAAAAGTGAAAAAAGGTCACTATGTGAGAAGAGATGCAATTAGCAAACCAAATAAGACAACTTAGAATGAAAGAAATTAGTTGAAGAAATGTTTGAGAAACAAAAAGCTATAGTGCAATTTGTACTTTCTGAAGAAAAAAAAATAAATTTAGACAAAGACCTTACATGTTTCACAAAAATTAACTCAAGATGGATTATGGACTTAAGTGAAAAGTCTAAAACCATGAAACTCCTGGAAGATAATATGGAGGAAAAATCCAGGAGGGCTCAAGTTTGGTGGTGACTTTTGAGATACAACACTGAAAGCACATTCCACGAAAGGAAAACGTAATAAGTTGGATGATATTAAAATTAAAAACTTCTACTCTGAAAAAGACACTGGTAAGAAATTACAAGAAAAGCTTTATATTGGGAGAAAATATTTGCAAACATATATCTGATAATGAAGTAGCACCCAAAGTTTACAAGGAGCTCTTAAATCTTAACAAAAAGAAAATAAGTAACCCAATTAAAAAATGGGCAAATGATGTGAATAGATACCTAACTTAAGAGGCTATACAGATGGCAAAGAAGCATATGAATAGGTGTTCAGCATCATATGTTCGTAGAGAATTGCAAATTAAAACAACAGTGAGATTCTGCTACATACCAGTTAGACTTGACAACACCAAATACTGGTGACGGAATGGAGCACCAGATACTATCATCCATTGTTGGTGACGATGGTAGATGGTGTAGCACTCCTGAAGATGGTTTGGCAGTTTCTTAACAAAACTGAATTTAAGATCCAGCTGTTGCATTCCTTAGTATTCGTCCAAAAGAATTGAAAAGTTATGTCCACACAGAAACCTGCTTATGAATGTTTATGGCAGCTTGATTCATAATTGCCAAAACTTGGAAGCAACCAAGATGTCCTTCATTAGGTGACTGGATAAACAAACTGGCCCAGCTAGACAATGTGCATTCATTTCCTGAAGATGCTATAACACAGTACAAGTGGGGTTGCTTCAACAAGAGTTGTCACACAGGTTTGAAGCTGGAAGTTTGAAATCCAGATGTTGGCAGGATCAGTTCCTTCTGAGTGCTGTGAGGGAGAATCTGTTCCATGCCTCTCCCCTTGCTGGTGGTGTGCTGGTGATCTTTTGAATTCTTCGGCTTGTGGAAGCATAATTCCCGTCTTCACATGGCAATCTCCTTGTGCCTCTGTATCCAATTCCACCCCTCCCTTTTTTAAAAAAAGAAGTCATCTTGTAGCAGGGACCACCCTAATGATCTCACGTTAACTTGATCATCTGCAAAGACCCTATTTCCACCTAAGGTCACATTCACAGGGCATCAGAACTTCAATATGTGTGGGGAGAGGTACCATTCAACTCATAATATAGTGAAATACTGTTAAAATGTTCCATTATTCCAGCAATAAAAAGAAACGACATATTAAGCCACTAAAAGACATGAAGGGAACTTAAAATGTGTATTTCCAAATGAAAGAAACCAATGTGAAATAAAGCTATGTACCATATAATTCCAGCTACATGACATTCTTGAAAAGGCAAAAACAGGGAGAAAGTAAAAAGATTGGTGGGTTGCCAGAGATCAGGGGTGATGAAAGGATGAATAAATGGAGCACAGGTGATTTTTAGGGCAGTGAAACTATTCTATATGACATTATAAAGGCAAATATATGTCATCATACATTTGTCAAAAACCTATAGAATATAGAACACAAAGAATGATCCCTAATATAAACTATGGACTTTAGTTAATAATATTATATCAACATTGGCTCATCCATTCTAACACATGTGCCACAACAAAAGCAAGATGTTAATAATAGGAAAAACTATGTGTGTGATGAGGCACTGAGATATATATGAGAACTCTCTATACTTTCTGTTCAAGTTTTCTATAAGCCTAAAACTTCCCTAAAATAATAAGTTTTGTGAATATACTTTAAAAATATCCTGTGGTAGAGAGATTCCAGATAGCTCCATTAGCTGGGGCAGTAAGGAAGGGAGCACCATAAGGAGCAGACGGAAATAGGAATGTGGTAGAAGAAAATGAGCATGAACTGGAATAGGGTTTTTTAAACAGAGTATCATTTGGATTTTGTCCTAGGTATGATAGGGTTTAATAGGAAAGCATTAGGATATGATATGTGTTTCAAAAATGTCACTCTGGGGTGCCCGGGTGACTCAGTTACTTAAGCACTGACTCTTCATTTCTGCTGAGGTTGTGATCTCAGGTTGTGAGATTGAGCCCTGAGTCAGCTCTGCGTGGGGCATGGAGCCTGCTTGAGATTCTCTCCACCTCTCGTCACTCTCTCTATAAATGAATAAATAAATAAATAAATAAATAAATAAATAAATAAATAAATAAATATCAATCACTCTGGCTGTTGGATGTAAAGAATATATTATGTATGGAATGTATGGAGGCAACACTGGAAGGAAGCAGGGAGACTGGTTAGGAGGATACTGCAGTAGTTCAAGCAAGAAACGATGATGTTTTGGACTAAGGTTGGGCAGCAGATATGGAAATAAGGGGATCGATTTGGGATGTGTTTGAGAAGGGTAATGGTAGAGAGGATTTCTCATTCTGTCAATCATCTGTGACATAGCCATGAATCTGGAAATATGTGGAAATGTCAAATTGATTCTAGGCTGAAATCCATGCCCTTTGCCATTCACATCTCCTTCCATGGAATGAAAACTCATCAGATCAAATATTACTTTAATATAAATGGCCTTGCAAAATTGCACATGATGTTTGTTTTTCATAATGTTTGTTGTATAGAATTTGACCTGTATCTAAGATTCATTTAATACAGGCTTAAAGTGATTTTGCTTTCCTTTCACTTTCTCTGAAAATGTTTAATTACTGAAGTAAGAAAGTGTCTCATTTAGCAAAGAGAGAAGTTAATATAACTGAGCAACTTTGTATCTGTAGCAATTCTGCAAATAAAAACACTCCTATTTCTGTTATTTAGATTGGTCATACCGTATCTGAAATATAGGCCAACAATAATGGGAAGCTGTTGAATATGATGAAATCACAAGAGCATCAGTCATAACTTGGCAAGGGAAAAAGGGGAGTTTTTGTTATTGTTGTATATTTTAAAAAGTATTCTTAAAATTGACTGAGAGTAACAAATGTTTCAGTTTTTGCCTTGATATTTTAAAATGGATGACAAAAATTAGAAAGCAAAGGACAGCCATAACTGACTTAGAATATGGCAAATTAACAGAAGAATTGATATCATTCATTTTAAAGAAGACTGCAAAAATAAAATATTCTTAAAGAAATTTAGAAAAATGACTACAGTCTTTGAAACCTTACAAAAAGAAGGGTTACTTTGTTTCCTGTGGGGAAATCCAAATGCACATAGGATAGTAGTCAAGTGAACAAGAATGCCATACTTCAAATAAATGTAATATTTTGAATAAGAAAATAGGATGGTATATGTGAGTTGTATGCTTTTTTTAAAAAAAAAGATTTTTAAAAAAAATTTATTAGAAAGATCAAGAGCACAAGCAGGGGAAGGGGCAGAGAAAGAGGGAGAAGCAGGCTCCCCGCTGAGCAGGGAGCATGATTGGGGGAACCCCATGGGGAGAGCCTGCCACAGGGCTCCATCCCAGGGCTCCAGGATCATGACCTGAGGCTGAAGGCAGATGCTTAACCCACTGAACCACCCAGGCCCCCCTGAATTGTATACTTTTTGATTACTTGTCAGTTCTTTCATTTTAGAAGAGTATACCTGATTCTTAATAATTAAGCATTATTAGAAATTACGTTTGCCTAATGAAAAAGAGATAGTATCCTTGGAGCTATTATTCACAGCTTGTGACATTACTGATTTTTCGAGTCCATTCCAGGGTGCTTACACTTAGGTCCTCAGTGCTTCCCTTTATGAAGAGTGAAATAATCTAGATTGAGCTGCACTTTCTCCTTTTAAAAATTCTACCTCATTCATTTTCCGACAAAGCTTTTGCCTGATTTGGAAATTTCACTGTTTGCAAATACCTTGTTTTCTCTGTATAGAATGTATCGAAGGTCTATACATGAGCAATATTACTTACTCTTGGCTTCAGGAAACATTTCACAGTTCTAAGTTCAAGAAACATGACATTGTGAACCACATCAATCTTAATAGAAGGGAAAACGTGAAGAAAACAAAAGAAAGGAAAACATGAGGATGTGTTGTACCTATTGCTACTGCTCTATCATTTTTTATTTCAGAAGTTCTTACCAACAAGATAATCACAAAATAAACAGTTCTACTAGATTTGTCTTGCGCCGTGTCAGTTTGAGTAATTTTCAATTCAGAGTTTGCAAGGAATTGGCATTTTGCCTTACATTAACACTTCTAGAAAGACTATCTGAAACCTTCAAGGTGAGAAACACATCCACGTGTTTAATAAAACATCAAGGATATAAACTATTGTAATCATGTAAACAAAAAAGTCAGGTCTTCATTGGGTGCTCACAAAAATGATATTAATGGCATTTTTTTTTTCTTGAGAGTTTTAGGAGTTGCCTGAATAGGAAAAACTAAATTATCTGTTTTCTTTGACCTGTTTCTGTCGTTTGTGAAAGGTCCTCGGGGTCAACCAGGAAGCCGGTGGAGCATGTGGGAGACAGAAGAGGAGACACCTGGGGAGGGCACGGGGAGCGTCGCTTGAACCTTGCAGGCGAGGGGGGGAGGTCACCCTTCCTGGTCTCCCCGGCACAGACCAGGCCACCTGGGTCAGCGCGGACCGGGGCGCACACGCGTCTCCTTCCCCCTCTTCTCAGAGCGCGTTTGTGCGCGCGTCCTGGATGCTCGGCGCAGCTCGCTCCCGGGTGGTAAATGATCCAAGGTCGGTTAAGCGCCACCGAGGGGTGATGCTGGAGGGCCGTGGACGCTCGAACGTCCGAGACAAATCCCAAATCTCTGCCTCTGTAGAGCTACAGAGAGACTCGGAGTGTAACTCTGCACGCGCGCGCAAGCTTGTTGCGTTTCCGTTCCTCGCGCAAGTTTTCTCCCTGGAACTTCTGTCCTCCTGCGGCCCTTGCCCACCACAGCGCACCTGCCCTGCCTGCCTCCCCCGGGGCTGCGCTGCTCGTCCGCGCGGCCGGCCCGGGAGCGCTCGCGTCCGCCGACACCGCCGCCGGCAGCCCGGGCGCCCGAGCGCGCTGCAGGCGGGCGGGCAGCGCAAGGTGGAGGCGCCGCTCCCCCCGCCCCGGCGCCCCCGCCCCCCGCCCCCCGCCGCCCCGGGCCCCGCCCCCACGCTCGCTGCCGAGCCGGCCCGCGGGCGCGGCGAGCGAGCGGGGCGCCGGGGCGGCGGGGCCCGGGATGCCCGCGCCGCGCGTCCCGCCCCTCCGCCGCCTCCGCCGCCCCCTCCGCCGCCCCCTCCGCGCGCCGCCGCCCCGCGCGCCCCCCGCCTCCAGCCGGCGGCCCGGCGCGGGGGCGCTAACCGCTCGGGCTCACAGGTGGCCGCGCCCCCGGTCGCGCGCGCTGCCCCCGGGCCGCCGCCGCCTCCCGCGCCGCCCGCAGCCCGAGCCCGAGCCCCCGGGGGCGCGCCGGGGGCGACGGCGGGGCGGGGGCGCGACGGGGCGGGAGCTCCGGATTCCCCCGCGGACCCAGGAAGTTGTCCTGAGACAGACGACACCGCCGGCCCGCGGCTGAGCAGCCACGTCGCCGGAGCAGCATGTGGACTGGCTCGCCGGGTCCCCTGAGAGCTGTGTGGCCGCCGCCGCCGCCGCCGCCGCCGGCAGCCGGAGCCCCGCGCGGGGCGAGGAGCGGGGGCGCGCGGCCGCCGCGTCCCCTGCTCGCCGCTGGCCGCTGCTCCTCGGGAGGTGGCAGTCACCGTCGCCGCTGAGAAAGCAGCCCGCGCTCCCGCGCCGGGGGCTGGCCCGGGGCTGGCCGGGGGCTGGCCGGGGGGGACCCGCAGCGCGCCCCGCTCGGACCCCCATGGCTTGTTACCTGGTCATCAGTTCGAGACATCTCAGCAATGGGCACTACCGGGGCATCAAAGGAGTCTTCCGAGGGCCCCTCTGCAAGAACGGATCTGCCTCTCCGGTAACCTGCACACGCGCGCGCACCCACACCCACACCCACACCCACACCCACACCCACACTCACAACGCGCGTGCAAAATCAAGAGAAACAAAAAGAAAAAGAAAGAAAGAGAGAGAGAGAGAGAGAGAGCCCTTGTCCGGGCATGACGAGCCGAGCCGGTGGTGGCTATCTGCCCTACCCGGGAGGCCACTGTGTCTGTTTTTGCCATTTATTGTCAGACTGTTCGCGGTGAGGGTGTGTGTTGACATGTGTACGTTCCACACGGTCATTGGCATCTACAGTGCCCGACGCACGGGTGCAAGTATTTACCGAATGCGGCTGTTCACTGCAGGGCTGCGCTGAAGGTAGCTCCTGAGCGCTGTGTCAAGTTCGGAATCCACCGATTTGGGCAGGGTAGAAAGTTCGAGGGGCACTTTGCAGCCAGGCTTTGTGAACTCATCAGTTGAGATCAGTTGAATCACGCTGCGGTTACTTTATGAGAAAATTAACTTCTTCCAGATTTTGCATCAGGGTGCCGGCGGATGGAAAGGTGTTGCGTGCCGACACTTGAGTACCTCTAACGCTTAACTGTGTAGGTTCCTTAAGGAACGCCGGAGTCCTTTGTGGAAATAGGAAGTGGGTAGTTGGTGGTATTAGGTGCAGATGGATTTACATGCCATGGGAGTGATCGCTCAACTTAATGCACTATTGAATGTACTTAACTATTTGATTTATTCAAGTATTCTTTTTTTTAGATATTTATTTTACTATTTGTTTTCCTGGAGAAGTTACTACTGTTTATTTTTTTCTTTTTACATTTTTTTTAAAAATTTAAATTCAGTTTGACAACGTATAGTATAACACCCAGTGCTCATCCCGTCAAGTGCCCTTCTCATTGCAGGTCACCCAGTTACCCCAACCCTCCACCCACCTCCCCTTCTGCCTGGACTATAAGAGAAAGGAGGAGAGTTGAGTGAGAAAAATTAGAGAGGGAGACAAACCATGGGAGACTCCTAACTCTGGGAAATCGTTACCAGACTGTAGGACTTCGATATATTACTTATAATTGGTAGATGCTAGAGACTAATATTTTACAGATTCAAATGTATTTTAAAAAAATGTTATGGCATATTAAAAAAAAAGTTTTGGACTCTTAATAAGTGACAAAGGACAAGTTTTCTAGTTTAGTAGAAAAACCAGTATTTTAAGTCTGTATGATATGAACAGAGAAAACTTAAGTTGCCTGATTTTTATTTATTTTTTGTACTTTTCATCATGGTTTAAATGCTTCATTAGCATGAATTATTAAAATTGCAATACATCTTGAAAACTTTTGATTAAGTGCTATCTGTGATTTGCATGAGAAATTTAAAGTCAGAAAGTCCACGTACCCAGAGCTATCACTAGGACTCCTAATTATGACACACTAGTGCCTCACATGTTTTTATGCACTGTAAATGTGGGTCGTTGCAATCCCTCCCACCGCCTCAACTACATGGTGCCAAAGCAGAAGTGTTAGATGGAACACACAATTTATATTTACAATAAATTTCTTAGGACTAGAGGGGTCTTGGAGAGTTTTAGTTGAAGAAAGCCCACATTCAGTCCTTCTGAGCAGCTGGTCTGAATTCTTTCTATTTTTAAAGATTCTCAGGATTGGAGTTTCTGCAGTCTCAGCAAACCACCTTAATGTTTAACAACCCACAGTGTCAGAATCTTCCTTATAGCAAACTTAAATCTATCAAGTTTTTCCTACAAGCTCATTTCATCTTGAAAACCTAGAATGTTCCACCTTTCTCATAGGTATTAGTGTTCCGTGCTTTGATAATCTCTGTGGCTGTGTTCCAAAACCCTCTCTTTGGTTATGGAAATCTGAATCGGGGAGTGTGTATAGTATATATGCCTTAATAGTTCACAGGATAAAGGAAGAATTACTTCAGAGTTCCTACATTGTTCAGTTCTAGTTAAGTTGCTTAGAATATGGAACTAATCTTCCAAAATCTAAAAGGCTTGCAGAGGAAATTTTTGTCACATGGTCAGAAGGTGTCCTTCCTTCTCCTCTGTGGTCACTCATCTCCTAGAGGCCTGATTGATATCCCAGGGACAGGATGCATGAATGTGGTCATTGTGACAAGACAACCCGTAACCCCCACGGCGCTACTGGCTGACCAGGTGCTCACAGCCACAGGACATTATTCTCATTCACTGCTGGGCTCATGTTTACTAAATACTAATTCATTTACTTTTATCTAGGTGCTATACTTTGGGCTTGTTCTCTCCAATATTTACACACGTCTGAGTGTGCTTAAATTACATTTGTAGCATTCAAAAAAATATTCAATTTAGCCTGTATATGGGCTTCCTACATCTGATATATTTGTCTTCTTTTACATTTTACTTTGGAATTTGAATGATTTTTTTCAAAGTTTCAGTAGTTTCTCACATGAGCTAGGCAGTGTGTGAAAAATTGATGTTCATTCATTTTCTGTCACGAGCAGGTTTTTGAGACAAGTCATTGCCTTCACATTACATGACACTTAGTCTTTCTTCCTAGATTAAAATAGGTCACTACCTTCTGGACCCTAGACTTTTGAGCATCTAAGTAATAGTTTTCTAGTATAGATGAGTGTAGGTTTGCCATCTTTATTAATGAGTTGTGAAGCATGAAGCTGAAAACTGTGGCTATACGTCATTTCTCTTTTTATATTAAACAATACACATACCCCTGTTAATTTCAGGTTGACAGACATTTATTGATTTTTTTTCATCAACATAAATATTAAGCTCACAGATCCACAATATACAGTCATCTATTTTTTTCCTTAAAACACTTATCTATTCTGACAGTATCTTTTTATTGTTTTTTTTTTTTCAAATTTGGTGCCCATTTGGGGCACAAATTAACCTCTCCGTCATTGACTTGGATTATTTCCACTCACCGAGACTCAGTTTATCTGGGACTCTGGATTGGGATACAATCATTAATTGATTTAACTCATTCTTACTGAGGTCTGCAATACTTCAACTTTGGCTCTTACTCTCTTAATCCAAGTGTCCTTTCTATTTTAATTCCTATTTTTCTGTTTTAATAAAGCTGTTTAAAAGTAGCACATAACACAGTTATTGAATGAGACTATTTTGTAACTTTGTTATAAATAGTGTAAAAACCACAATTCCTCTTGATGTAATAAGAATTTCTCCTGATGGACACACACACACACACACACACACACACACACACACACACCCCTACCTGGATAGTATAAAGTTAACATTTCAGTATCTTCTGGATGTAATTCTTCATTTATATATTCAAAGTAGTTATATACATTTGTCATGTTCAAATCACATGCCTGTAGAATCTGGACATGTGATATTAAACTGACAGTACACAGGAAATTATTACATTTATATACATTTTTATTTCAAAGAATTTCATTTAGAAAACATTGAATCATTACATGGAGTTCTTATAATAGATACTTAGTGGGATACTTGAGAAATAAATAAAGCATTTTACCCCCAAACAGTCTCCACAGATCAGCAAACTGGAAATCCTGGAGTGAAATTCAGCTCCTATCTTCAAAGTGAACACATGCAAATGTCTTCTGTGTTGCATCTCTCTTCTTTTGGAGACTTGATATGAAAAAAAATAGCATACTGCTTTCCATCCTAATTAGAATGTGAATAATTGATGAGATAGTTTATGTTACTTTAAATCCTGGGATAGATTAAAGAAAAGAAAAATGACAGAATATTACATAGTACTTTGTATGCCATTGAGTGTTACGTAGTACTTAATGATAAGAGTCTCTAAGTTTAGAAAATAAATTTGTACCCTCTCACATTTTAGGATATGTATCTCCTACCCTATCACAACTCTGAAATAAAATGACTGGACAATGACTTTAAAAATCCATGTGATATACACATACACATGCACCCACATGCATGTCCATAGGCACACACACAGGCATACAGATGTAATGTTATCAGCGCTCAAACCTAAGAAGTAACGAGGTATTACATTGTAAAGCCCTTTCCCATCAAGTATGTTAACAGTAAAACTTTGTTATTATAATTGAAACACTCATTAAGAAAACAGTCTATAGGTGAATTCACTTTTTGTGTGTGAACTTCTGAGTTCTTCTGTCACCAAGTTTGGATTCAATAAAAAAAAAATATCCTCTATGTAGTGCCAAAAATATGTTTGAATTTATTATTAATTAATGAAAGTATTGTCTCAAATTCAGATTTGAGTATGGTTTGTTAGCTAATTTGTGTGTGGTTAATAGTACGAATGTCATTCAGGTTACCAATTGATGAAATATTAATCACAATCATAAGTTGTATATTTTGTCCATGGTGCATGTTTAGCCTATTACTATACTTTTGAAGCTTACATAGAGTGACACTTCTTAAGAAGCACCTATTACTGAGAGTACCATAGTTAGACATCTAGAATTACCTGTTTCTGGAGATGCTTATTATCTTCCCTCCAAATGTTGGATATGAAGGAAACTCTTGGGATTTTCATCTGAGCAACAGATCAGGGTCCTTGGATTTTGTTTTTGTTGTTATTTTGTTCTGTTTAGTGATCTTATTCTAAATTATGTATCTGACTAAATTGCCGAGTGGAACGAGGTGGCAAAAAAAGAAGCCAGCATTTCCAGTGGACTAAAAAATTGTATAAAGCTCCCTTTTAAAAATTAAAAATGCATATGTATAAATCAAAAAAGTTCTAGAAACCAATTACCTTGAGGATACATCTCTTCACAGAACTCCTTACACAAAGCAATGAGTGCATACACAACTTTGTTGTTTTTTCTAATGCCTATACTTTTCCATTGTGTTTTCATTATGTTTAATAAGTACCAAGTTAAACACATCTAAGAATGCTCTCAAACTGATGCACTTTTCATGTGCCAAGTATAATCATGAAGATATGGTCTCCTGTAGAGAAGTCACCTGCCTCCTCTTTTGGAATTCATGAATAGGTAATACTGCCTACTGAAACATTCAGATATTTGCAATAAAGAGGACTCAGTTATGATTTTTATAATCATGTTTTCTTTATTATGATGAATGTTGTATTAAGCACACTCCTTTCTTCTCACCGCCTTTTCAGCGCTTTCTTCTTTCCCCCAACTAACTGATTTCAGAGACTTGTAGTTGACATTTATGCTTTCAAACAGAAGTGTCAACTTTTTACGTCTGAAATTTGTGTTTATCTGCCTTTGGAAGTTTCCCATAAGTAAGAAAAATCAAATGAGTATTTGAATGGTAGAGTTCATGACTTTTATTAGATTATTCTATGTTTATTTCATAATTAAAATTTGATAAATCAAATCCTTTGTTTCTTTTAGACATACAGTTAAGATAACCTCTATTTTAAATTTCTGCTCCATAATTTGGAAACAAAATAAAAACAAAACAGATTGGTATCATGTGTAGGTGAAATTAGGTTGATATTTAACATAGAACTTAATCATTTGTAGTTGAAAGCGTAATTATGAGACCTTTGTTGTATAATTTGTATGCACTATGATGCATATTTTTCGTGTGGTATGTATTAACAGAGCTCGAAATATCAGTAGGTTTTAGGCTGTATTGGGAGCAAGGAGCAAAAAGAGCAGTATATATTTCAAATAACTCTCTGAAGTGCATTTCAGGGTGAATTTGGTTTGTTCAAAATACACATTGTCAGAATAATTCTTGAGTATATATGTACATATTTTGTAGAAAGTAATTTGAATCAAAATTGAAGTAAAAATGCTACTTTGCTTGAAAAATCTTGGTTTTAACAAGTATGGTTTTTTTGGGTAATCCTTATAAAATGACAAGTGACAGCCTTTTGTAGATAGTGTGAGTCAGGTTTACTTAAGGGATAAGGTGTGGAGAGAGAAATTAAATATTTGATAGGCTTTCACGACAAAGTGTAGTTATGATGATGATAGGAATATACCAGTCACCAAGTTCCACAGTCTCTCTTGCTTTGGAAGTACTTACTGAATTTCCAAAAGAAATTCTGGAAAGATGAGTTACGTTATACCTTAGGCAATATTCTCACTTATAACTAAGGCCTTGTTGGCTTATTGAAGACAAAAAAAAATGCTTAAGAATATTATATAGCATATGAAATGAAAGGGGCTTTTAGAAACATTCACTCGTGTGTGATGTTACTTTTCCCAAGATCGGCCCCTGATAACATACATTCATCGAACCCCTTCTTTCATTCAAATTTGATATCTAATACTTAAACATATACTTCTGAAAAACAGATAATATGCTTTCCTCACAGATAAAAAGAGCTATTAGAGTTAGCTATTTTTTTTTTCTCCTTTGGCTGGTAGGAGACTCAGAGATAAATCTGTAGCTTAACAAAGCTGTGGGGATCGCAGTTGGCATCCAGAACAACACGATGTCCCCACCCCTGCTCATCTCCTATTCCCAGTTCGGCTTTTATTGTAATTTTATTTTCCATGGCTCTCGTTCATTTAAATTTATATTTTATTGTTTCAACGTATAAAGTTTCCTTCAGATGACTTAGTTCTGTTGTGGAAGCGAGTCAGGCTATAAATAAATAATAAAATACAGAATATCTAAATAAAAGGATGCCACTCAGGATTTTGTACTGGACAGCTTTGACAATGATTCATGGAATAGAGAGTATTCATTTTGTTCATTTGTAGCAAGTGTAATCAGAGCTGCCAATTTTTTGCTTTGACAATTGGCAAATTTCTTTTGGCAAATTTTACTTCACTTTAGCGTGGGTGTGAGAGGCAGGATATAGTTTATTTTGAAACAGATGCTGCCAGTTTGGTTTTTTTCTAAACAATCTTTTCCCTCCCTGTTATTCCTATTGCCATTGATCTTTATTCCTTTTGTGTACGTGATTATCAGGGTTTTCAGTACCTTTTTTGGCTTATGCGTCAACGTTGGCATATATGTCTAACTCCAGAGATACAAACCCTTGCAAATGGTGAGAACCGCCCCATTCTGTCAGCTTCCCAATCCAAGCATGTAAGTTTCTTCTCTGTTCGCTCTCCACGTTTAACTTTCATTTCTAGCTCAGAATTTAGAGCTTCCTCCGTATCTCCATTCAGAATCTACCTCCCAGTGTTCTTCCCCTGCCCACCTTCCCACAGCTATTACTCAGCACTTTACTTGTCCCATCTACCTCCTGAGCAACAAATACAGTCAGTACCTCCCCCCCCACACACACATATGTCCTTTCCAGATCTCCATTTTGCCATGAATAATTATATTCTCTAACATTTTTCTTGGCAAGCAAAGGCTATATGTGTTTCTTCTTTGTGAATGAAATAAATAATCATGTTCTACACAGAAAATAACCAGTGGACCCCTTTTCTGAGTGATGATGGAGGGGTTGGAGCTCCACTGAAGTCTGACCCTTCCTATTGATGTATTTCATCTAAACATGAAGTCAAGAGATATCCTGGTGACCAAATTAATTACATTCACATTATCTCTAAAACGTTCAGAGTTGCTGGATGGTATCTAGGATCTTCATGATTCAGACCCTGTCTATATCTTTAGCTTTCACTCTGTTTTTTCACCTGACCCTATGCTGACCAAACTACTCAGAGTTCTCGACTATGATGCGTATTTCTAGGCCTTTATTCCATTGCACGTGGCACAAGTCCTCTTTTTTACTTTGTTTGTGCCAGGTCTTATGTATTCTTTTGGCCTAACTAAAGAGTCGGGTCCTCGTGTGACTGGACCCTGAGTCTCTATCGTGAATCAAGCTCTTCTCTTGCAGGTGCCATCACATCCATTGCTCAGCTTATTACTGGAGTTGTTTCTTGGTCTCCATTTTGGTCACAGGATATGAGATCCTTGAGGTCATGCCTGCTCTTTTCCTTATATCCCAAGAGCTGAGCAGCAGCTTGTGGTTTATTATTGATTTCAGTAGGGAAAAAAGGAAGTTGGTAGAAATTTAATTGATGTAAATATGTTCACTTTTGGTCCTGCTGGTACCTCCATGATGAAAACTTTTCCTTAGAGACTTTTCTCCCAGGTTAGTTAGCCAGAATCTTTTAGAATGTACAGTGTCCTACTGATGGATTAAGTGGTCACTGTTTTCATGGTAATGCTTCTCGCTTTAATATCCACCAAGATCATTTGGTCAATTGCTTCAAGTATAATTTAATATTTCTTATTAACCCAAATTGCAGAGTGCTTTATTCCATGTAACCATTCCAGAACATTTTTGTTAAAGGCCACAAGAGACTGAAGATTGGCTATATATGAATAGATGAAATTTGTACATGAGTTAGTTAACCATATATTTCATTGGCACATATTTAATAGCTTCGTAGAAATGAATTACAAGTTAGGAACTTGATTATTACCTTCCTATTTAGGAGTATATAATAAAGAGGGAAAAACAGTAGTTCTTACACCTTTTCTTTCTTTCTCTGTCTCTTGGTTTTCCTCCCTCTCCCCTTCCATCCTCCTCTCCTGACTTCTTGCCTCCCCCTTCTTCCCCTCCTTCTCTTTCTTCTCCCTTTCTCTCTGTCATTTTTCCTTTCTTTTGAAAGAGAGACAATAATAATTCCCTGATCAGTGGTCACTATAGCTCTTGAGAAAGCACCATCCTGGATCAGCCATAGGTAGTTTTTGCATAATTCCCAATACTTTCCCATTGCTCACACTTGTTAGTCACACACGTTCCAACATTTTGCCAGCAATTATTCTTTCTTGGATCAATCAAGATGTGGCCATTGTTAGTAAGAGAAGCTTGGATCTCTTCTGAACAATGAATTTTCTTTTATTTTATTTTTTAAAAGATTTTATTTATTCATGAGAGACACGGAAAGAGAGAGGCAGAGACACAGGCAGAGGGAGAAGCAGGCTCCATGCAGGAGCCCGATGTGGGACTCGATTCCAGAACCCCAGGATCACTCCCTGAGCTGAAGGCAGACACTCAACCGCTGAGCCACCCAGGCGTCCCTGAACAATGAATTTTAGCTAAAATATCCAGACATCTAAGGTGGACATACAGAGAGATAGTAATACTATCTGGAATGGAGAAAATCACGTTAATTGTGTGGTCAGTTTCTTAATACAAATAAACGTTTTAACAGTTAATAGATATTTGATTTCTTTGCCTTATTTGTAGGATATCAATATTGGAAGGGTCCTCAGCAATCCAGTTTAGGCTCCCACTATAAATTTTTTAAATATTTCACTATGATAGACCATAACAGCTCCCCAAAGATGTTCATGTTATAATCCCCAAAACCTTCAAATCTGTTACATGGCAAAACAGGCTTTGCAGATGTGATTAAATTAAGGATATTGACAGTTGTCCTGGATTATGCATGAGGGCCAAGTATAATCATGAGGACCTTTATAAGAGGGAAGCAGGAGTGTCAGAGTCAGAGAGGGAGCTTTGAAGATGCTATGCTGCTGGCTTTAAAGAGAGAGGAAGTGGCCATAATGCAGGCAACCTCTTGAAGCTCAACAAGGCAAGTAAATGGATTCTCCCATAGAGCATCCAGAAAAATAACAGCCCTCTTATACCTTGATTTTAGCCCAGTAAGACTATTGATTTAATGGATTGAAAGATAATACATTTGTATTCTTTTAAACTGGTAAATTCGTGGTGATTTGTTAGAGCAGCCATAGGAAGCTAATATAACCACTCTTGACATGGGTGAACATTTCTAGTGATGGGAAGCGTCTGCTCACAAAAGTGACTGAGCCTCCTGTGAGACTGTTGTAATTCATGCTGAGGCTCCTTCTGCCCCTACCCAGATGTCTCCACTGCCCTCTTGCTTTTACTCACTGCTCCTGATCCTGCCCTTTGGAAAAAGGGGATAGATCTACCCCTGGGACATGACATACCTTCAACTGTTCAGAGACAGCTGGTGGATTTTCATTGTTAAATCATGTGAAGGACTGAAAAATTTGTGAGAATGAATCTTCCTTGAACATCACTTGCATTGTTTTCTTATACATTAGTTGCATTTTCTGAAACTCGAAGTGCTTTATATATTATACTTTTTAATGTAATACAAGTTTTGGGATATACTTAGAGTTCTTCTATTCTTGAGAGATGGTAAACTCAGTAAAACACTATCATACATTTAGAAAAATACAGTCCACACTTTGAACTACTTCCCCCAGATATTTCCCTTTTTATACTGTATCCATCATCTTTACGGAAGATGTACTTAAGAACACAAAAAACAGATCATTTCAGAGGTACATCTTAAGGCTATCTTTCTTAATTTCTTTAGTCTTTGATTTGGGCATTTGCAAATTGCTGGGGGGGGGGCAGAAAGCATTACTTTTAAATAAAAAGTGATGGGATCAATCAAAGTAATAATTATAATTTCATGAAATCCCGAACATTTTCTGCACTAGACATAGTAGTATCTCCATGGAAAGTTATTTTTTAACTTTTGTGTTGAAGAGTAGTGTAATATGTAAATTGCCATGAATTATAAGCATATAGCTTTTTATTTTTTAAAGGATTTTATTTATTTATTTGACAGAGACAGGCAGGCAGACAGAGAGAGAGAGAGAGAGAGAGAACACAGCAGGGGAAGCAGCATGCAGTGGGAGAGGAAGAAGTAGACTCCCCACTGAACAGGGCCAGATGTGGGGCTCTATCCCAAGACCCTGGGATTATGACCTGAGCTGAAGGCTGACACTTAACTGACTGAGACACCCAAGTGCCTGAATATAGATTTTTAAAGCCTCAGATGTAGTTAGAGAACATTACAACTCCCTGGAAACCCAGATGTCTCTTATCAAGTACCACCTACTTCAAAGGAGAGAATGTCCTTACACCAGATTATAAACTGCCTTATTTTTTTTTAAATGATGTCGAATGAGTTTTAGTAAAGAATGCATATATTTGAAGCTCAACTGCCAGCAAACTTTTGAATGAAGGCCCATTTTTTTTTGGGTCAGTGTAATAATGACACAGTGTTTCAGCTGCTTCATTTCTCTGCTTTGTGAAGCAAACTTGTTAACTATTTGAAACAAGTGAACAAAAGAATCCTGATTAGGTAAAAAAGAATGGATTTATTCTAATAAAACACATGGATTATATCCAGGGTGACATCTGTGAAGTATTTCATTATCTTTTCTTTAATATTACATGTTGAAATTCAAAGATCCGACCATCATGTAGATTTAGTAATCTCTTGCAAGCGGTTAGGAATGGCGCTGTTGAGTTTTCATTATTTGAGAGGAGATGTGAATTATGTATTTAGTGGCAAGATAACAATAAATGATTCAAGGAAAGAAACCTCTAGCTTGGACTTCTCATAAAAAAATGAAATTTATGTGCAAATGATGTGTAAACTTTATTACAAAAGTTGTTATAATTTCACACGCATCCATGAGGATAAAATACATTTGCGTTACTATGGAAACAGGATTATTGCCAAGAGGATTATAGATAAAACCCAAACAATGCTTATATATACACTAATCAATCCTAATTTAAATGAATTTAAGTATATTTAAAGAACTGACCATATATTTTCAATAAAATGTAATGCTCATCTTCCAATCCCCATATGCTGTATAGTATGAGTTCAAGAGTTCTGCCTAATGTTCCTAGAAAATCTTTGGTGACAGTCACTGATGATTTGTTTTTCATCATACAAGGAAGATTTGTGAAACAGTGTTATAAAGGAAAAGTAATAAAGAGTAATAAACCTTCCTTATGTAGATCACTTTGCTGTGAATTTGTCGTCTTTTTGTTTTGTTTTTAAGCCATACTCAATGCCATACTCTGTGATCATCAGGGTGGACTCCACCCCTGAAAGTGATAGAGAAAACCAGTTCTCCACAGGGAACAGAGCAGGTAAGAAAGCATAACAAGTGATAAATCATAATTGGCATAAAGATATTCATGAGAGTGGCCTTGGGTAGACTTATGTATATAAATATCACTTAATCTGAAGATCTTAGAATTGGACTCAGTAGACAGCAAACTGGAATACAATGTGCGATCTTCTGTGACAAAAATCTAGGCATGTAAAGTTTTAAATTCCTGGTTAAGTCAAGACTATAAGGCCAGCCCTAAGATTCAGTTTCTGATCTTGATGAGTGCTGTGCCTGGTGAAATGTGGAAAGAATCTGCAACCTGCAAACATCTTGCTTCCCTCCCAGTTTGGAAACGACACTAATGTTTGACCAGTGGTTTTCAGGTTGTTTTATTTTGAAAGCGATGATGTGTATGCTTTGTTTGAAGGAAATCCCAGAAGCAAGGCAAGCTAGACAGAAACACAACTGCTTCTGCTACAGGATGGTGAAAGCCCCCTCACCTTTCCCTCTGTATCTGGACAGGGAGGCTGGTGAAAGTATAAGACAAGGCAGATAAGGTCCAGCCAGGTAGGATCCTGTTGGCCATGTAACGAGGAGATCATCTCAGGTAAGAATGTGACTTTTAATCTCACTACAGAGTTAAATACTCTGGAGTAGCTCTGACATGAAACTTCTCATTACTTTCTGTGGGTTGTGCCAACTGAGATAGATAACCATGGCTCTTGTTGTTGTCGTTATACACAAAACCAGAAGTGATTTATAAACAAGAAAATAAGAATACCAAACTTGAGTCATCATTAGCTTAGTTACTAGTAGAATAAATGCATTATAATTAGGCCTTTTTGTATAAGGACAGAAAACTTCATAGATATATACACAGGAATGATAGGGTTTAAAGTTCACCCTAGATACACCTCTTTGCTCTCTTATTAGGGTAATTTGGGGGTGGTCTGGCTAAATAACTGTTCTCTCGCCTTAAGGGTATATAACATTTCCATCAAGAAAACAAATAAAGTGGAAGCTTTAAAGAATATTTTGAATCAATTATAGAAACTCTTATTAAGGAGGTTTGGTCAAAGGTATTAGAGACCATTAGTATAATAACTTTGAAAATCTAATGCAATAATCACTTCTTTAGATCTCTGAAATTCATCTATGCCCACTAAAAGTCTCTCCTCGTACTCGTATGTAAACAAAAGTTGCATGTTTTTATATTTATTTCACATTTTAAGATAAAAACCTGTGTTGTGGATAAGGTTTTGTTTTGTTCTTTATGCATGTATTTTGTCTTATTTTATGCATTTATCCCTCCTGCCCCTACAGTTTTATGCTGGGGTCATGGACATTTTCCCTCCTTGTATTCAGTGTAGAAAAGTAGGTAAGGGATGCCTGGGTGGCTCAGTGGTTGAGTGTCTGCCTTTGGCTCAGGGTGTGATCCTAGGGTCCTGGGATCGAGTCCTACATTGGGTCCCAGGAGGGAGCCTGCTTCTCCCTCTGCCTATGTCTCTGCCTCTCTCTGTGTGTCTCTCATGAATAAATAGGTATAATTTAGAGAGAGAGAGAGAGAGAGAGAGAGAGAGAGAGAGAGAGAGAGAAGTAGTTAAGCTACATTGATCTGAGAGCTGAACAGACCTGTCCTCCTCAGCTCCAACCAGCTATGTGCCTGCACCACCACTTTGGTCCTCAGCTTGCTCTCGAGGGATGTTAGTGGTCTTCTAGGGTTGATGTGAGATGTGAGCGAGCCAGCACAGTGTCTAGCACTTAGTAAGTGCACAGTGAAAAGCAGCTGATGGTTACTCTTGGAACAATTGGCTCATTCTGTCACAGACAGGTGTCCTTGATCCATTAACACGTTCTCAGCACTGGCTGGGAACTTGACACTATAACATCAACTGGTTGAAGCTGTTGTTCTTTTGGATGAACCTCTCAGATGGCTCTTTACTAGGCTTGCATCTTGATGGGAAGAGAAGCACAGGCTTGGAGGCCAGTTAGCTTTATGTTTGACACAACCATTGCAAATAGCAGCCCCGTGTTTTCACAACTTTCTTAATGAAACTGCTCAGTGTGCCCTACTTTCCCGATGCCACTTTAATTCATGACAATGATACATTTTCCTGTTGTTTTTGTCAAAGCAAATCGAGTTAAGTAGATGAGTTGTTGTTATGATCTTGCTGCCTTGTGGAAGGAATTTTTTTCTCCTCTTTTTCTATTAGAGAGAGATATTTAATCTAAAGCTGCTGTCTCTGTACTGATAAGCATCCAGCCTCATTATTGTGTTTAAATATCTTTCACTGCCTTTGGAAATTCTAATGAACCAAACAGGTGTGTGTGTGTGTGTGTGTGTGTGTGTTTTATCCATCACTTTCTCTCCCCAATAAAGACCCATTACAGTAAAATATTTGAAAGGAGGATTGTATATGGTATACATAGGTTCCCATTAGGAGTAAATATTAGGGTCCATGTATCAGTACTAGCTCTTATACACATACATTCTGCTTTTGGCACACATAGATGGTATTCAATCCATGAATATCATTGTTGCAAAGGCATTTTTATCAGTGTCTAGTCAGGATAGCAAAACCATTCTTAGCTTTTCAAAAAGAGGGTGTACAATGCAAGGAATTCTTTACAAATGTGTTGAATAGCCTGAGGGAGAGAAAAGGGGAAGGTGCTGTTCCCCAGAGATTAGTAATTGTAGGAAGTCATGACAGTCCCTGGGGCTGAAGGGGCAAAGAGGAAATGGTATTCCCTAAACCCTCGAAACCTTACTCTTGGTGGTCCTGCTGCCGCTGCTGCTTCTGAAAGCACCAGAGGTGTCTGTGCCGTGGGCATCTGAGAGTTTGCAGGCACCCTCTCTGCTGGCCTCCCTGCCCGAGTGGCTGGCTGGTGCCTGAGAGGGATGCTGTGCCATGGTAGCAGAGGTCAGCAGTTGCCTACCACTACCAGAACCCAGGAGTGCTGAGATGCCCAGGCAGCTTCAGGGAGAAGCAGAAGAAAGGAAATCATGATTCCTTTCATTTTTCTAACTTCCCCACCAGTGCTTTCCACTGGCAGACCTAACCAGAAACCAGCTGGCAAAGAGCTCTGTGGATATGCAATTTACATGTCTCCAGCTAGTACCCTTGGCCCTCAGAGAATACAGGTTTGAACTGCCTGGTCCACGTATACACAGATTTGTTTTGCCGAATACCATACAGTATGTTCTCTTCCTATGATTTCCCTAATGACATTTTCTTTTCTCTGGCTCACTTCATTGTAAGAGCACACTATGGAATACATATAACTTACAAAATTCATGTTAATTGACTGTTTATGTTGTCGATAAGGGTTCTGGTCAACAGTAGGCTATGAGTCATCAAGTTTTGGGGGAGTCGAAAGTTATACATAGATTGTTGATTACACAGGGTTGGCACCCCTAAGCCCCGCATTATTCAGAGGTCAGCTGTAGCTTTCTGGCTTCCAGTCCCAAAAGAGAGTAGGCATGGGAGAGTAGAACTGATTGGCAACAGAGATATACCCAGCACTGTGTTTATACCACGTGCTCTAAGCTTGCAGAAACTAGGAGGGAGGAACATTAATTCTTGAAAGAGATAGTTATTATTTTTTTATCATACAGAAATCTGAAAGATGGGTACAAATGTCTATGTTTCAACCAGACCTCATGTGTATAGTTTCCTATTGCCCCAACAAATCACTGTAAACTTAATGGCTTAAAACAACACATTTATTATTCTTGAGTTCTGTAAGTGCACAGAGATCTCCTTGGACTAAAATCAAGGTATAAGCAGGGCCATCCTCCTAGCCGGAGGCTTGAAGGGAGAATCCATTTCCTTGCTTTCTCCACCTCTTAGAATCTGCCTGTGTTCCTTGACCCATGGCTACCTACCTCCATTTTTAAAGCCTACAAGTTGGGGAGCCCTGGTGGCTCAGTGGCTTAGTGCCGCCTTCAGCCAGGGTGTGATCCTGGAGACCTGGAATCGAGTCCCATGTCGGGCTCACTGCATGGATGGAGCCTGCTTCTCCTTCTGCCTGTGTCTCTGCCTCTTCTCCTTCTGTGTCTTTCATGAATAAATAAATAAAATCTTTTAAGTAAAATAAAGCCAGCAAGTTCTTCTCCTGCTACACTCTCTGATTCTCCTCAGCTGGAAAAACTCATTTTAAAAGACTCATGTGATTAGCTTGGGCCTCTCTATTTAGGATCCTCTCCTCCCCTCAAGGTTCTTCGTTTTAATCATATCTGCCGAGTCCCTTTTGACATGTACCATAACATTTATAGGTTCTGAGAATTTGCTCTTGGGCATTCATGGGGCCCATTATTCTGCTTACAGCTTTTTAGATTCATATACACCTGTAGTTATTCACTGGTTGTTATCTCTTATAGACCTCTCAAATACATAATCTCTAGAACTAAACCAAGTGTGTTCTTCCTTGGTTGGGGATATCATCTTCATCCAACAATGTGGGCTTAAAACTTGAGAATGTTTTCCTTTAATCCCTCATCGGATTGGTACGCCTGCTCATTTTACTTCCTAAATATTTCTCCAGTCTACTCATGGCCTGCTACCATTCATTCCTAACTTCTGCCTAGGACTGCAAGCATTTTCCATTTTTCCAAAAACAAAATGCTTCTTGGTTAATGGTATCTGGCGTTGTGTGAACTGGGGGAGCTACTGATGCAAATAAGGTGCCCGTGTCATACGCCTCGATGGAATTTACAGTCTAGAATGGAAAACACATGCTAAACAGATAAACCTGTGTGACAAATGTCTTAGAAGAGGACATTTCTTTTTTTTTTTTTTTAATTTTTTTTATTTATTTATGATAGTCACAGAGAGAGAGAGAGAGAGAGGCAGAGACACAGGCAGAGGGAGAAGCAGGCTCCATGCACCGGGAACCCGACGTGGGACTCGATCCGGGGTCTCCAGGATCGCGCCCTGGGCCAAAGGCAGGCGCCAAACCGCTGCGCCACCCAGGGATCCCAGAAGAGGACATTTCTGATCTTTGTGATTAGGGGTCACTTTTTAAAAATTGTGAATATACTAGAAAAAGCCATCAGGTTGGCTGATAGTATTTTTTTCCATATATATGTGTCACTTCCTCTTGATTCTAGAATATAAAGATGAACAGTAAGACTGCTAAATTATAGGGTGAGTATGGCAGTTAGTTACTGGTAGTAAAATCAATCTAGAATGGCCTGTAGATCTCATCTTCATGTTGTCTAAATGGGGATTATGCTGCAGATTTGAAGGCTCCAGACTGGACTTGACAGAATCATAATGCTGGTAGTGGTGGTGGTGGTGGGGGATGAGCCTGGAATGTGTACTTTAAACAAGGTATGCATGAGTGTGTTGTGCACATTAACATTATGAAATTATTGAACCAATGGCCACTCACCAAGACCTCCTTATAGAGGCTGAGGAAAGTTTTGTGATTCACTCATGCTCGGTCCTCTCCTTTTTCCACTGCTAATTCCTGTGGGTATCCTCTGTGAAGCTTCCCTGGTATTCTAAATACCTCTTTAATTCTCAGTTCACAGAATAACAGGTTAAAAGCACTCATTTTATGTCAGACATACTAGGCCAAAACAAGCCTTGCATGCCTTTACTTTTTAAATTTTTAAAATAATTTTAAGTTGTATGTGCTACTGTCTTCCATTTTGCAGATGACATGAGGCTCCTCATTTCACAACTGCTAAGTGGTAATGATGTTATTACCTTATTCCTTCAGGTACATGTGATTAAGCAACCAATTTCCTTTTAGAAACATACAATAGAAAGAAAACTCATAAAACTAGCATAAGTCCATTTTCATCTTATTAGAATTTGAGTTTTTAAAAATAATAATCCATTCATAAGTATATTAAGCCATTTAATTACAGTGATGAGTGATTTTCTAATGTTCACATTATTATTGAAGAGTATAAGCAAGCTATTCATAACACATATTAATAAAAGTTAATTAACTGATCAGAGTCCAGTTGTCTGAAACGGCATGTAAGCATTTATCAAAGAATAGCTCAGATTCTTCTAGTGGATATTAAGAGCAGGAGCAAAAGTTGGTTGAAGGACTTACCCTGTGCTTTATTCTGCTAGGGGATTTTTTAGAATATCTCTAGACTATCCTTGCTGCAGAAGCATTATATGTATCAGCAGCTTGACTAATTGGCCTGACATCCCTGAGGTCTCCCTTGTCTGATGGTCAGAATTCAAACCATCTCATGTCCTTGTCACAAAGTTTATTGTCGTAACTGCTGGATATTGTTAGGTGTAGGGTGTGGGGGAAGTATAGGATTAGTAGCATGTGTAGCAGTAGGAGTACTTAGGGGTAATGTTAGTGTTAGGCCTAGGAGTAGGTTTAAGGGTAGGTGTAGTGTTACGTTTAGGGATTACAGAAACTGCAAACTTGCAGAGCATACTGTAAACTGTGATGAATTCATTAAGCACTTTCTGAGTTTCTGGTTACTTGTATGTATGATTTATCTCATTTTGTCTTTGGGTGCTTGTTCAGTTCACAGGCGACAAAACTGAGGCTTAGAGAGAGGTTAGCAACTCTCCTAATGTAACGTGAGCTAGCAGAAAATAAGAGATTTGAACACAAATCTTCTCGTATGTAGTACATGTGAGTAGGTTGCTTTGAAAAACATTTGTCAGACTGCTAAGAATTTGTTGGCTTCAAGGGAAACAAAAAACGAACTCAAAACAACTTTAACTGACTTCAGCAAAAGAGAAGCTTGGTTGTTGGAAGGATTCATGGATAGAAAATGTTAGGGCCTCAGTCAGGGCTGGGAAATGGAATCCGGGGTTAAGGTGGTTGTGTCTCTGGTGTTTCCAGATATCTCAACTCTGTTTCTTATTTCAGCTTCATCATTTGCTGCCTTGCATGTGGGCTCTCTCTGCCTCTGATAGATAATGACTAGTCCAGTCTATGAGCGCGCGCGTGCATGTGTGTGTGTGTGTGTGTGTGTGTGTGTGTGTGTGCATCCACTTGCCATGTGCATGTAGTGGAAGAGGAGAAGAGAAAGAAATTGGGTGGGAGAGAGGAGGTCAGGGCCACTCATTCTGTGGCCCACACGAGGAGCTATGGGATGAGATACCCCAGGAGAGTTGATGGGCAGTTTCTCAGATGGGAGTCAGAGCACAGGTGGGGAGAACATAACTGTTAGAGAAGCGATCTACATTATTTACATAAAAGGATTTTCTTGTACTGTGCTGTTAAACTTTGATAGTTAAATCCCTGGTTCTCCCACTTGTTTGGGAGCAGTTTTATGAATCTTAATTGGTTTCTCTAGTTTGGGTTCAGAGAGTTGTGTGTATATCCGTGTATGTGTGTGTGTATACTAATATGTCTAACCTATAATTCTATTCCAAATATGCACATATAATTCTATTTATGCAAGCATTTTATTCCTGTTAGTCAACTGGGAGTTATCTTCATCAAAGAGATATTTTGGTGTCTCTTCTATGACACGCAAGGGGAAACGTTGTCTTCTTGTCATTTGTAAGCTAATTGCTTGTGCTTCTGCAACTATCATTTGGTTAATATTAGCAAGAAAAACCAGGTAGTGCCAGAGATAAGAATGATGCCTCTGTTAGTAGAATGTGCCTGCTTGTAAGTTGTGGGTTTCTAATATCTCTGACATGGCACACTACCCTGAGTAAACATTTTTAGCAGCAGACATGAGTTAGTGACCCTCATAAGAATTATCCCACAAAGCAGTTTTTATGGACGAGAAGACTCTTCAGGAAAGCATTACACTCATTTCAACTTAATATTATCTGAAAGCCCTAAACATCTTTCCTTATACAAAAACATTTGCTGCTTGCACAAGAAGGTCAAAAGTGAAAATGTCAAACTGGTGATTACAGGAATACAGGAATTGTATGTGGTGAAAGGAATACAGGAAGTTCTGAAATACAAGAATAGAGGAATTCCTGATTTCAGGAATATCAACTTAAGATATTAAGATTAAGGAATATCTTAATATCAACTTAAGATATTAAGCTGAAATGAGTATAATGAGGATGATGGCAGTAATAAGGAAATGCTGCTTCTTGATTATCCCCTCCATCCTAAAAAATATGTTAGTTTATTTCAATGAGTCACCTGAACATGAAAGATGATATAAATAATAGGATGTAGTGGGAAGCAGAACTAGAGGAATTGGAAAAGCTTGCAAGTCCTCTTGAGCCATTTCAGTTGAAATGCTTTATCATTTTGTTATGTATGACATATAAGATGTACTTATAGTCAAATTTAATGAATATACATTACAGAGATAAATGGTTCATGAATTCACCATAATTTTGGATTATGCATTATTGCTCTTTAAAATCATTAGTTTGGAAAATTGAGATTTGATTGTAATTTGCAATTTCCTAGCATGCTTTGACTGGGCAAAGGATAACTGCCATAGCAAAATTTACAAATGTGATGAGATTGATCCATAAAGTAGATAAAGGATATGGCAAAATCTGCAATCAACTGTAAAAGTTTGACCATGGAAATACCATTGGAATAACCCAAAGTTTGAGTTGTAATATCAGGGCTCATAGATATTCTTTTATTGTTTTAAAGATTCAATTATTTATTTGAGAGAGAGAAGGAGAGTGAACATGTGCAGAGGCAGAAGGAGAGAGAGAATATTTAAAAAATTTTTTTTAAAGATTTTGATGTGTTTATTTGAGACAGAGCTGGAGAGAGAGAGAGCATGCGTGCAAGCATGAGTGGGGAAGAGAGAGAGAGAGGGGAGAAGCAGACTCCTCGTTGAGCAGGGAGCCCGAACTGGGGCTCCTTCCCAGGACCCTGGGGTCATGACCTGAGCTTAAGGCAGACACTTAACAGACTGAGCCACCCAGATGCCCCGAGAGAGAATCTTGAAACTGACTCCTGCTGAGTGTGGAGCTTGGTGCAGGGCTATATCCCAGGACCTCGAGATCATGACCAGAGCTGAAATCAAGAGCCAGCCATTGAACGGACTTGAGTACCCAGGCACCCCACAGCTCGTAGATATTCTAAAGTCACTTTTTGCATAGCTAGGTTTCTCCCAAAGATTAGTGCATTTATCTAAACAAATGTTTATTGAGCAATCATTCTTTCCAGAAATGTACAAATAGTCACTTGAGGACATTTAAGGTATAAGACCAGATCTTTGCCATTCAAAGCTGAGTAGAGCTCTTTCCCCCTTGGGCTATGATTGGATGCTTAATCTCACATGAGAGGACAGATTCCTTTCTTGAAACCAGGATAAATTACTGGTTTTCCTTTTAGTAAAAATTTTAAAATATCCAGAGGGCTTTATGCATTCCCAAACTGACTCTGCAACTTCACTAACAACCAACTCAACAGCCAAGCTTGTAGAAATGTTGTTTATACTTTGTTCTATTTCCTCACCCAACCCTCACTCCTCAGCCTACTGCATGCCGCTTCTGTCTCTAGTATACTATATAAGTCACTCTGAGTCACCAATGGTCTCTTTGTCATTAAATCTACTTTTTACTCCTTGTCTTACTTGACTTTGAGACAATTGATACTGTTAAGTACTGTCTTTTAAAAGAAATGTTTTTTTCCTTTGACTTCCATCACACTTCCCTGATCTAATTCTCTTTCTCTGCTTCAGGGTGATTTGAACAATGTCTTCTTAGACTTTGTGGGTCCCTGTTCTTCCCATGGCACTCTTCAGGGTTTTGAAGTAGCCTGTCTTCTCTCTTCAGTATCTAATTGAGCTGGATGATAGGATGCTAAATCCTCAGTCATCATCTGTGATGATGTCCAATCTCTATCTCTACCAGATCCATCTCCAGGGCTTCAGAGAATATTTCCAAATCACTACTGGATAGTTTAACATTGATGCTTAGCAGGCACTTCAGATTTAGCATGTTCAAAATGGAAAACTTCATCTTACTCCCTGCACATCTCCAAGCTGCTTCTCTTCCAGTATCACCTGTCTTGGGAGATGGCACATGCTTTCTATTCTTGCCATTATCTTTGTACAGACGTCCTATCATCTCGTTCCCTGATTATTGTAATAGCCTCCTAATTGGTATGTCTGCCCCGTCTAGTTACCAAGTACTCTTCTCATCTCTTCTTCCAATTCAAAGTGGTTCTTCTATAATGCATATCTAATCATGGCATTTCTCTGATTAAAACAAAACTGTGTCCTATTTCACTTGAGATGAAATCATGGTGCTTATGTAGCTAGCTCTAAATGTCTGCATAATCTGGTCCCATGCCTAGCTATCCAATCTCATGTCTTATGATTCCATTTGTATTTCAGTCCTGCCTTATTGATATTCTTTCACATCTTCAACACAGTATGGCTCTTCTTGCCTTTGGGTGTTAGCACATCCCTCTGATCAAGTATATATATATATATATATATATATATATATATATATATATATATATCCTCCACCAGGAACACTCCCCTCCTACTCCTTGCCTTTTATTTGGCTCAGTTCTATGCAACTTCCAGAAATCCTTGAATCTTTCTTCCCTCAGAGGCATCCCCTAATCCTCTACCTTAGGTAAAGTTAGGAAACCACTGCAACTTGTATATCCAAGATGATATAAGTAATTATAATTATATATTATTATATAATATATTAATTATTAGAATTACTACTGTTTAATTTTTTATATGTTTGGGATAGAGGGAGATAGAGACTGCATACTCTCTAAGGTAGAAATTATGCTTATTTGCTCATAATTGCATTGTACCTCCAAACCCCCATGTCTAATAAAGTGTTTGATACAGTTTTTTAGTTCACACTTGCTGAATGATTAAATCCAGAGAGAGAATAAAATTCAATGTGTGTCATGTTGTCCTACAACCAATTGAGAGAAACAGAGGGCAAAACATGTCAATAGGGTGCCAAAGGGCACATTTTTACCTAAATTTTCATTGCAAATGGAATAAATAATATACCAAAGAATTTAGGAGGGGTTCTATAGCGGCTTTTATGTGTTTGTGCCCTTGACACATGACTATACATGTCAATAAATGACAATGGCATGGCCTTCAATAAATATATGTGGCAATCAATAAATAATTATTAATGTTTTGAATGACTTTTATTTGACAAAAGGAAGGAATTGAACTCTGCAAGTGCTGCTGATTTTATATTTGGCTCCATTGAATGTAAACATATTAAGGGGAGCTATGGTGGTGAATATCAGTCTCAGGATTATCTTTGGGATAATTTTTCCTTTAGCCTAATTTATTTTAACTTATCAAAATGTTTTGACTTTCCTGGAAGTTACTTATATCAGAAAATGTGTATTAGTAGTTATCCATATCAGCAAAGTATGAGATTTAATATGAGATTTAATAATGATGCATGTCCTCTATACCTCATCAAGTTATCACTAATGTGGTTTATGTATACAATGGAATATTACTCAGCCATTAGAAATGACAAATACCCACCATTTGCTTCGACGTGGATGGAACTGGAGGGTATTATGCTGAGTGAAATAAGTCAATCGGAGAAGGACAAACATTATATGGTCTCATTCATTTGGGGAATATAAAAATAGTGAAAGGGAATAAAGGGGAAAGGAGAAAAAATTAGTGGGAAATATCAGAAAGGGAGACAGAACATGAGAGACTCCTAACTCTGGGAAACGGACAAGGGGTGGTGGAAGGGGAGTTGGGTGGGAGGTGGGGGTGACTGGGTGACGGGTACTGAGGGGGGGACTTGACGGGATGAGCACTGGGTGTTATTCTATATGTTGGCAAATTGAACACCAATAAAAGATAAGTTTATAAAAAAAAGGAAAAAAGTTATTACTAATGGAAATATCAAAAATTATTCCAACCTGATGTAGCTGTAATATATCAGTAATCAAAAGCACATTTTCCTTTACAAACTCTGTACTCCTTATATATTTCCTGCGTCAGGAATGGTACTGTCTTGTTGTAAAAACTAGAAACCAAAAATGTTTGACACCTTTCTCTCCTTTATAAGCAATGTTTATTTACCTCCTGATTATCTCTCAAACTCATCCCTTTAGATCCATTTCCACAGTCATTAATTTAGTTCTAACTATTATTATCCCTTGCTAGGAGACTTGTAACAACTTCCTGAGGAGCCTGACTGCACCAATATATTCCCTGCCAGTGCATTCTCCACTCAGTAGCCAAACCATCTGATTATGCTCTGCTTAAAATCTTCAGTGGCTTCCCATTAGGTTAAAGGAAAATGTCCCATTCTTCACTGTTTCTCGTGACTTCACAGTACTACCAAACTTGCTATTTAGATGTCAGAATCTAATAATCTAATGCATAGATTTCTGGCTTTTTGGTTTCCCATTCATCTTTGCACTAGAATGCATCCAGGATGGACTTTTCAAAGGAAAATGTTGGCATTGTTCACAGGCACTCTCTGATAGGGTGGATTAGTTCAGACATTCATTCATTCAGACATTAGGGTTCAAAATTTTAATACAAACATCTTAATTCTGTCCTCCTGCCTGACGCTAAGACAATAAGTCTTTCGTTTGAGACATATTTTTGGATACAGTTCAAGAGCTTCACAGACTTCTTTATGATATAGATGAACAGAGACCCAAAATAAATAAATTACTTGTTCAGGGCCACATAATGAGTTAGCAATGAAGTACATAACAAAAGTCAGTCATCTCACCTCAATGTTCTTTTCATTTTGTCATTTTGATTTTGGCTGGAACAGAGTATGTGCTCAAGAATTGTTGCTGTATAGGATAGAAAGTGAGGAATGGATGAATCAAAATATTACAAGGTATATAGTTTTATGTATCTACTTGCTATAGAGTGGTTTATTATTTTTTGCTTTCAAAAAGCAAAGTCTAGTGTAAACTGAGTCTAGTATAAACAAGAGAAGGAGAAGGGAAGTGAGACATGAGTGGCTGAGATCCCTCAGGAAGTCATTACACTAGAATGCATTTTGGTAAAATGTAAATATGTTCGATATTCAGACTTTTATTTCTTCCTCAATAAATCAAGGCTTTACATTTAATGCACTCTTTTATAAATAGTATTTTTTAAAAACTGCTTAGTATTTTAGAGAGAATAGAAATGGGAAATGCACAATTAAAATGAAATCAAATTTACAGTTTTATAATAACCTAAGAAAACAAATAAATATTAGCCTTATTGAGCACAAATCTCTCAGAGAATACATTAAGTGTGGCTAGTACAATAAAGATTTGAAGAACATAAAGAAAACATCTTTAAAATTTGGAATAAAGGTTGTATACCGGGGGATCCCTGGGTGACTCAGCAGTTTAGCCCCTGCCTTTGGCCCAGGTCGCAATCCTGGAGTCCCGGGATCGAGTCTCGTGTCGGGCTCCCGGCATGGAACCTGCTTCTCCCTCTGCCTGTGTCTCTGCCATTCTCTCTCTCTCTCTCTCTCTCTGTCTATCATGAATAAATAAATAGAATATTTTAAAAAAAGGTTGTATACCTTACCAGTAGCTTGCTCAGATGCTCCAATAAGAAAGAGTATTTTTATTTTAAATCCTATGAATTAGGAATGAGTTCCTATACTTGGCTCAGTGAATAGTAATATATAAGTACAAAAGTTCCACTGAATCATTTCCAGAGATGTATTCTTAGTATCCTTCCAAATTAGAATGTAAGAAGTTAATATGTGGGGAAAACTGAAAACTAAGGTACAACTATTATATTTTCACTTGCTATTTTCAAGAGCTTTATGGACAATGACCAAAAGCCAATCAATTCTATAGGAACGTTTTAAATCTATTGACATTTCACAACCGTTTTGATGAAAGTAAAATGAACTTTATGGGAAAATTCTTACAGATATTTTAATGGCCTCCTTTAAAAATGAAGCACTAAAGATAGGAATACCAAAAATTTGCACAGTAATAGCTTACAAGTCACTGGCAGGGAAAAGAGTGTGAAAATAAACAACAGCCTTATGATAGGAGAATTGTTATTGTATGTGGTGGAGTACCACATACCATGAGGGTATCTCGAGTTTGCCATGCCTCCCAGAGCAAATATAATTTGATTGATAAGCAGAATTTTGCTAAGAGAAGTGGGGAAAGAGGATAAAGACAAAGAAAGGAGAAATGTTGGGAATCAAACCTTTGCAGATCATGAGAGAATTTTTTGTTGTTTTATCCTGGAATGAAGCCATTGAAGAATTTTGACCAGAGGAATGACATTTATTGAGTTCTTACTATATGCTGGGTTTATTAAACCATCATTTCATGCAACACACCCCTTATCAATCTTATAATGTAGATACTTGTTATCACACTCATTTTGTAGGTGAGGTGTTCGAGGTGTTGAGAGGTGAAGGAATAAAATATAACTCTACAATTCCTGAGCCAGGTTTCAACACAGCAATTTGATACCAAAGGTGGCTCTCTCTCTCTCTCTCTCTCTCTCTCTCTCTCTTAAAGTTTTAAAATTTATTTGAGAGAAAGAGAGCTTACACATATGAGACGGGTTGCAGAGGAAGAGGGAGAGAGTCCCAAGTGGGTTTAATCTCAGGACCCTAAAATCATGACCTGAGGGAAACCAAGGTTTAACTCATTGAGCCCCCCAGGCATCCCCAGAGGTGGTTCTCTTAAACCTTGTGCTACACAGCTTTTAAGGTTTTTAGAAATACTTTATAGATTAGCAGGAGGAAGAGGAGACTGGAGAGAGGGAGGTCTGTAAGGAGAGCACAAAAACAAAGACAGACACTAGAAATACTTTCTGTGGGAAATGGGTGGGGCTTGGGCTGATTGGCTGTCAGTGATAACAACGAGGAAGGGAAACTGGGACAATGTTGAAGTTTCTGCCTTGGCCACTGTGTGTAGTGGTCTATTTTATAGCAACAGGGAGTGCAAGTCCAGGAGCAGAATGCAGGAAGAGTGGTGGCTGGGAAGGGATCTATTCTCTGTAGGGCATATGGAGATGGAGATATGTGTGGAGGTGCAGGGGGACATTGGGAGAAGGCACTAAGAGAGGACATGGAGTACAGGAGGAGTATGGTGGAGCTGGAAGAGACCACTCAGAATTAAATCCAGAGTCTCTAACCCATGAGCACAACTAATTATGTAAAGTAGTGAAGTAGAAATAGGAAACTTCTATAATCAATCCTTGCTTTCACTGTTGGGTCTCCAAATTTTTATGTGCCAAACAAGGAGAGTAGAGCAGACACTTGAAAAGTGCCTTTGGGGTTCTCTTTATATTCTCTTTAAAACTATGTGCTGGGTTTACTGCGTAAGTCCTATCAGCAGGTAATCTGGAAATTTACATAATTGGCCACAAGGGGGAGAGCTCTAATTCTACATTAAATCAGTTTCTACAATATGAAATAATCTTAGAGCTGGTGATAGGCTGTCTCATTTCTACTTCCTTGTGGAAGCTGGGGGAATTCGACTGCTTGAGATAAGTTTAACTGAATTCAAATGTGGTTTTGTGTCACTACGTTATGATAAAGTCACTGAATGTAAAAATCTATTTGCAATAAGCAATAACTTTCTATGAAGGAATCCAGATGCCTCTTTAAATAAAATGAAGACAGTAAAATTTTTAAATTGACCCTGGGAGAATTTTTCTCTCCAAATAACATTATTTTAGTTAACTTCATGAAAACTATAACCTTCCTGAAACCCTTGGTTACTCTGAAACAAACGTAAGAGCATGTCAATCTACTGTGAAGATGTCCATATCAAAATAAAAGAATTAGAATGGCACTGGCCACACCAATTTAAATGTTACATGTTCACTGCATATGTATATGTTGTATAACTATGTTCATTGGGATGAGCATTGAATGATATATGTTCAGTATTAAAATACTCTGTACTCTAATTCTATGGAAAGTTTTATTCTAAGGAAACTATAACTCTCATTGGATTGAGAATTACCTTAGGAGTCTTTCTAAGACTTAATAAGTCACATTTTTTGACTTGATCAAATTAAATTACATTCGTAAGGTCTGAATTTAATATTTCTGCATTTTAACAAATATACCCAAACATACACTACATGCCTTCCCTTTTAAAGACATGATATTAGTGAGCTGTATAGGAACCTCAATAATGCAGTGGTTACTGAAAACATATTTGTGTTCCCCCTTAGAGACAGTGTCACATTCTTTTAATATATTTTATGACAGCAGATCTTCCTTTGAGAGTGAATGAAATATTTTAAAAACCTCAACAAATGTTTTTATGAATGGAGGCTGAATATTAAGGTCACCAGTCAAATTGGAGTATATATTATTTGGGAATCAAAAAAAAAATAGATGTAGCTAAAATATTTAAATTCTCTTTGATTTATAAACCTTTTTAATTCATCTGTCATAAAAGTCATAAAATGTTTTTAGCACTGATGTTGTAGCTGAAATAAATATAAACCCCCGTAACGTGATTACTAGGAAGGGTAACTTTCATTTTAATAAACTCATTCTCGTGTGCTCACTAGAGTAGATAAATAACTGTATATTTAGTCACTTTTTGCTTCTTTTCCAGTTATTTTCACAACTGACATTTCAAGAATCCCTTAAATGTAAATTAACAGTATACTAAGTAAATCAGTAATATTATTGAGATATTTTCTATAACTTCCTCCAAAAATGATTCAGATTTTTAATGTTTCTCTTTAGCTGACTGAATTACTTTTCAATCAATACTTTTCATATCAGAAAGTCTTATAGACCAATAAAAGATCTATGCTAGGCAGTGTGCTAGGTCTATATCAGGAAGATATACACCTTTACTGCTGCTTGGTATACCCAGTGACAAGCACGGTGCTTGGCCCCCTAGTAAATATTTACCAGTAGATATTTAGTAAACATTAGTAACATAGATGAATGAAAAATAAATGATATGAAATGATATGTACGTATATGGATATAAAATTATTCCTACTACATATTCCTACTACATATATATTATTGTTGCAGACTATTATAATCACCCACCCAAAACGTAATGGTTTAAATTTTATTTTATTTTATTTTATTTATTTATTTATTTTTTAATGGTTTAAATTTTACAACAGTCATTTATCTTGTTCACAGACCTGCAATTTGGACAGGGCTCAGTGGGAACACGCCATCGCTATCACTCCACACAGTGTCAGTTGGGCTGGCTTGAAATCCAGGGTTGACTGGAAGCCTAGAGTCTGGAATCACCTGAAGGTTCACTCACTCACATGTCTAGGGGTGAAACTGGCTATTGGCCAGGACCTTGGCTGGGGATGTCCTCTGGAAGACCACTTGGATTACTCACAGCATATTTTTAGAAAGTTCCAAGAGCTAGCATTGAGATGATCATGGTAAAGTACATAGCATTTTTAGGATCGAGCTTTGGGGGTCACATGAGATTACTTCTGTTGTAGTCCGTTGGTTAAGGCAATTGCGAAAGTCTCCTTTATTTTGAGGGGAGGGGTTTTAGAAGCCACTGTGACATGCAGAAATGTTAAGGTCATAGTGTAAGAAGAGCACGTGGGATGTGATACATTGCCATCGCCATTTTTGGAAAATATGTCGTACTTTTATATATATAAATATATAGTTTTACTTGTAAACTCCACTTTTATTGCACTTCCCAACCTCTCCTTACATACAGGAGTCTTTTCTCTAAGGCATTTTTTTTTCTTTTTGCCTGGAAAGCATTTACTTTTACTTCCACTCATTTTGTTGCTGAACATTTATCCTCAGTAGATGGGTGCCTTTGCCTTTTTCTCATTTCAGAGTAAATAGCACAATCCTGATGAATACTAAGTGTTTAATATTTATCAAATTGATAAAATATTTGTAAGCTACATACTCTTTCTTGACCAGAAGAGTTACTTCATGTTTTATCTCAAATATACTCTTTCTGTTACTAAATTTAAATGAACAGAACTTCAAATTCAGCTAAGAGTGAAAAATGCCATTCTCTATCTAGATCTATAATACAACATTTAAAAATAGAAGCACTCTTTCCTGAAACCTGATTTTGGCATGAAACAAGTGATGACAAATTATATGCATATGACAAATTTGAGTTGTATACTGGGATTGCTTTTTTCCCCTACAGAGACTGCACATCAAATAATAAAGTAAAACGATACACAGTATTTCTTCTACTAAATCTGTTTCATGAGATATTGCAATAATTTTGGATATCACTGAAGTCATCAAGGTAGTAATGCCACTTAATAGTTTGAACAAACTATTCAATTTTAAATGATGCATAAGAGCATTGATCCTAGGTGAAGAAAAGGATAGAGCAACTTAAAATAGGTCATACAGAAGATGCATATCATTATTTGCTTCATAGGAAGTAAATTGAAAAAACATAACCGGGACGCCTGGGTGGCTCAGTGGTTAAGCATCTGCCTTCTGGCTCAGGGCGTGATTTTGGAGTCCCAGAATCGAGTCCCACATTGGGCTCCCTGCTTGGAGCCTGCTTCTCCCTCTGTGTCTCTGCCTCTCTCTCTCTGTGTCTCTCATAATAAATAAATAAAATCTTTAAAAAAAAGAAAAAAAGAATTTGTATATCTTATGTGGGATCATTTATAAATGTTTTATAAGTGAGCATGAATTATGTTTTCTGTGTACCCTGCCATATCTCTAGCATCTGGCAAATGTCTGTCATATGAAGTGTTCAAAAAATGATTTTGCATGAAAGAATATAGTGCCTTCTGACAGTGTAATTTCCTGTTGTCTCACAAAGCTACTGTGGTGTTCAGCTTTATAATAACCTCAAAATTCTTGATTTTATAGTTCAGAATAGATGAGCCTTGGAACTAATTTCAAAGTTTAGGTTTGTTTTCTGAATTCAGGAATCCTATAAAGATTATCCCTTACATACTGCTAACTAATAATGATCATATCATGTCATATATCATAGCATATATTTACTTTTACACTTACTTGACTCTAAATGCAGGTTGCAAGCAACTCAGTGATGATATTTTCCCACTAAATTTTATATTCTGAAAACAAAATGTTTTTTCCTGAAATTTGATTCCATGTGGTGGCAGCTGCTCATTGACCATTGTTGAAAGAATGAATGAGAATCTGAATTTGAGTATGTCCTTTATCATCTATACTTTTCCTTAAAAAAATTAAGCCATTTCACCAAAATGATGTTAACATTTGAAAAATTGTTAACTTACTAAACCCCTACACCTATTAAAATATTTCAAACTTAATATCAGAATAAACATTAATTTTCGAATTTAGCTCAACATACTCTGGAAAGATTAATACGTTACCTTTGTGTCTGTTGTGGTGTTTTGGTCCTTTCTTTTTGAAAGAGAGAAGTAGCTTTAGAAATACTTTCCTTTTCTTTAAGTAGCATCAATTCCTTGAGAGATTGGACCACATCGACCACATCTCTCTCAATCCTAGAAATAGGTGGGAGCAGGCCATATCACATCAGAATCCAAAGTGACATGTATGGGCTTATTATACATGTCTATGAAAGTTTCTGGATCCATGAATTGTTCAGATTTGCACAAGTACTTTATTATTTGTTCTGGGATGAGCAGTTCAGGTGCAATTTGGTGCAAGTTATCCCCTGGTCCTTTAGCACCCACTTTAACAGTCTTTAGAAGGTGGAGTGCCAGTTTATGAGTCTGAGTGAGAAACTCTGTGATGACCTCCTCTAGGGACTGTGTCTGTGTCACATCATCAAGATACATGACTGGAACTTTCATTACTGAAACATGCCATTGCATGAAAAGTCTTGTTGGGATGTTATGGGATACAACTATAATTTTCATTCCTTGGATAAAAAATTCTGTTTCATTCTGTTTATGGTTAAGATAATCTAAAAGAATTCGGTAAAGGGTACCACTGGAGGTCTCAAGGATATGCAGAATAGAAGTAGGATATACGAGCAAAAACCCTGTCACTGCTTCTCCTAGGTGATGTTTTAAAATTGACTGAAACACTTGCTCATAATAGTCAGAAATATCTTTTTTTTCTGTATTCGCTGTTATCGTGGCCACTAGAAACATCCTATGAAGAAGGAATTTCTTTAGCTGTAGTCTTTGCTTCTCTTCCTGAAGATGAAAGTAATTGCCACGTGGAATTTGTGGCATTAGAAGCGATTCCACTGGAAAAGTCCTTTTGTTGGTCTTTTGGATATGGACTGGGAAAGCCATGGTGGGTCCTATTTGTTCTTCCAGATGACTTCAGTTTTAGTCTATCACAATGTTTACATTATAAGGACATCTCTTCAGGGGTGAACTCTTGTATTTCTTCTTACCAAAAAAAAAAAAAAAAAGTTACTATTTTGTCAAATTCTAGTGAATAGCCTACCAAAATTCCTTCCCAGTGTTATCAACAATACCATCTTTGAAATATAAGAGAATGCTAAAACAAGATTCAAATTAGAGAGATTGTTTAAAAGTTTACAACAAAATAACATTCACATCATAGAAAAACATTCTAATACACTGGCAAGTGGGGAGAAGAAAGAACATACTATAGAGCAGGTTAACTCTGCTCTGTTTGCATTATTATTTTCTCCTTCAACTTATAGTAAATTTTTTCTCAGCTCCCTTTCTTGAATCACACGTGTGCCTGTGCATGCGTGTGCACACACATATGCACCCATACACATACGCACACAGGAATGTATCCGCCAACAGTCACTCACTCATTGGCATCACATTAAAATGTCTTTTCATATATGTAACTAAGTACAGATTGTCCTTGATTTGTCAATTTTTTAAAAAGTGGTATTTTCATGGTAATTCCTCCTTTTTAAAAATTTTAACTGGTCAACTAATTTTTAAAAATCTGGGGAATTCTCAAGTCCTAATTGGCTTACTTAACCTTTACTCAGTATACAAAAAGTTAATACTGTGGCTTGTTATAATACTGTTATTAATAAGAGTAAAATTTTGGAATAACTAATTTTGATTTTTTTTTCCTATCAACAAACATCAGAAGTGGCTCTTTTTCCTTCCTTTTGTTGTTGTTGTGGGTATCAGATAATAAATTCTGTTACTTTTAACTTACTCTTCTTACAAATTTCTTTTTGTTTCCTCCAGGTCACCTTAACATTTCTCTTCTTCAAGTTTTTCTTGCTTTTACCTGTCCTCGAGGTTCCACTTATCCTCCATCACTTTTCCAACTGCCAGTGCTGTTGCTTTTCCAACTGCCAGTGCTGTTCCAACTGCCAGTCCTGGGTGCTGCCAGCTGTCCTGTGTGTTCTATTCTTGTTTCCATGGTGCCCTCGTGAATCAGGATGTCAGTGGTGTTAAAGGGCAGCACACAAGGGCAAGTGCCATTTCTTAATTTAATGAGGGTATCACTCAACAGATACCTCAACATCACAGTAGAGAAATGAGGGCTTCTTTTGTGGAATGGCTTATTTGTAGCCTGGGGCCTTTGTAAGTCAGACAGATGGTTGACCTGAACATCATACTCTTTTCTTTTTTCTTTTTGTCCACAGTTTATGGAAGAGGAGACTAAAGCATGGAGTAGTTACATACCTTACACACAATTCAAATGTCCTTTCAGCAGCCTCTTTAGTCCACCTAGGATAGAGGAGTATTGATGCATTAATTAAATACTTTAAGAGCACATGTCAGATTCTGTGTAATGGTGACTCTGTTTTAAGAAAATTCTTCTATGGGGCACCTGGAGGGCTCAGTTGGTTGGGCGTCTGCATTCAGTTCAAACGGTTGTGTTCCCGGGTTCCTGGGATCAAGCTCCCTGCTTGCTTAGTGGGCAGTCTGCTTCTCCTTCTCCCTCTTTGTACTTTCTCTCTCTCTCTCAAATAAATAGATGAATCTTTTTAAAATTCTTCTGTGAGTTTTTCTTAATTTAATGTAAATTTAAGTTAGTTTTTATAATAAAAATTAATAATACCATACCTTAAAGTGGCATTCATGTGAGCTGTAACCATCATTTTAGAACAAGATTAGAAAACACCCTTATTCAATCTTTAAAAAGTAAACCTTACAGCACTCCCCAACCAAGATTTGTGTTATTCAAACTTATGATCTGGTTTTAATGATATACAGTAATGAGTTATCCCAAAAAGTGGAGGCTGAGATATGACTTAATAATTCCTTAATTGTGTGGTACATAAAAACTGAGTAATTTCTCATGGGGTACACTTCATCACTCTCTGGAATGATAGTCTTTCCCAAAGCATACAGGAACTTGTCACTGCTTAGTCTAGGGCTTGTTCTCAGTCTCATTCTTCTTGCTTTGCAGAATGTGATTCTATTGACCACAACCGCCTTCTTTCCTCCGTTGGTTTCTGTGACTCTGGACCTGCCTGAATTTCTTCCCAAATCTCTATTTATGGCCTTGTTCCTTTCCCTCTCACACTTAGCTCTGGGTAAAGCTGAGGCTCTGTGCTCATCGTACAGATCTCTTATTCTCCCTCTGTGCCCAAGTAGTTTAGCACCATCTTTTGTGAGGGCAGGTGACTGGTGCTTGATGTCACTCTCACCTCCAAATTTAATGACTCACCTTGCTGATTAATCATGGAGGCTTCCCTGCCAAGGCCAGCCATGGACTTGGACTCTCTCAGTCTAAGGCTCAAAGCAGATACTGTTAGTTTATGTTGACAAAGAAGAAAAGACTAACTTTCCGTCCCAGTATTTTTCTGCACAGAGGACTCCTAAATTGTAATCCTATTTATAACTTTTTCTTGGATGTACCTCTACCTTTTCAATTTAAAATGCCAGCATTTTAACTATGATTTTCTGTATATTTCCCTTACAAGCACCTCATTTGTGTCGCAGTTTACACATTTTTCACTTATCTCCTACACCAACATCCTTGGTCCTATCTTTTCCTATATGTTTATCTCTCCTACACCAACATCCTTGGTCCTATCTTTTCCTATATGTTATCTCTCAACTCTATTCTGTCACTAGGTCTTTTTACTTTGAAATGTATTGAGGATTCTTGATTTCTTTACAGTTATTGCTCTTTATTTGGATTATAATCATAATCTCCTGTCCTCAGTGTTTTTGCACCTCACTTGTCCAGCTGAGAGCATGAAACTTGAAGACCTATGACACATCTGCCTTGTAAAGTTCAGGAACTACTTATTTTATGAAGTCCTTCCTGTTTACCTCCCCTCCATAGAATGCTAGGAGAGGGCACTTCTCCCCTTCCCAGGTCCATAGCAGTTCCTGGCACTTAGTTCCATTGCACAATGATGGGTTATAACAGAGAAGATGGGGACATGCAGCTATAGGGTTTGGTAACCTAATATTGACTTTGCTCAAAGTCAGTGGGAGACTTATAGGACATTGCTTCCCAGAAACCCTTTTTGAATGCACAAATTTAAATTTAGCCTTTTATATATAGATATGAGTTTCTTCTTCCTGACACTGTTCTTACTTATAGTACAATTTTTCTATCTTTTTGCCCCTATAAAAGGGAGCTCAGTTGTGATTTATCTCTGCATGTGCATTCTTTATTTCCCTTCTCTTTCATATACCTTGGTTCCTCCAATATAAACCTAATAGAAAAATGACAATCTTTCATCATTATAATTCCCCATGTAAACCTTGCAAAATATCACTGAGCTCTTCTTTCTTCAAAAGAGTGTTGATATGTTAATTAGTATTGCCTTGGAACATATGAAATTGTCATTTCTATAAGTTAAAAACAGATATTGACAACTATTTCTTGTTTTAATTTTTTATTCCAGTGCAGTTTACACTGTTATATTAGTTTCAGGTGTGTGATATGATTCAACAATTCTGTATATTTCTTAGTTTCATGCAGTTCAACTGAATACATTTCGAATCAGTAGTTTTTACCATCATAGATAATAGTTTGACCTATATCTTCCCCATGTATCTTTCTATCTCTCAATACATGTTTAGTTGTTGCTTTTATGATTTTGTTTCATGGTCATGTCACATTTAAAGGCAACTTATCTTGTTTTCTTGCCTTTCATCCACCATACTCTTCATTCAAGTGTAAAGTTTTGAGCAGATAGGAATAGAAACACACAGTTTGGACTGTGTGTGTGTGTGTGTGTGTGTGTGTGTGTGTGTGTGTTTGGCTATACATGTAATGATAATTGTACAAGCTCCTTTTGATGGATACTCAACATTTGAATTTTCAGATGCCACAGTCCTGTGTTCCATTGATTAAGGGACAGTTATTTATCTTCAGGTGGCAACTTAAACAGAACTCCTCTATTCATCCCACAGAATAGAAAGAGATAGGTGGGGATGCCTGGGTGGCTCAGGGGTTAATTGTCTGCCTTCGGCTCAGGGTGTGATCCTGGGATCCGGGTTCGAGTCCCATATCAGGCTCCTTGCAGGAGGCCTGCTTCTCCTTCTGCCTGTGTCTTTGCCTCTGTGTGTGTGTTTCATGAATAAATAAATAAAAATATTTTTAAAATAAAAAAAGAAAGACATAGGTGTTTGTTCTCCCAGTGTGATCTATTAGATAACCGAGTTCAAACAATGGACAAGTGACAGAACCTGAGTGGGAACCTACAATGTTGAGGAGTCTTCTTTCAGATTTTCTACCTATCTGACGCTCTTGTTGTCCAACATCTCATATAAGTATGCAGCATGTATTTGGAACTCATGTCAAGCACCCATCTTGCTATTTACTATATACTTTATGCTCTGTTTTATTTTCTGGAACCAAATGTTTCTGAATAACAAACTCCCTGTGCTATCTTTTTAAAGCAGAAAGAAAGGATTAAAAAGATTAAATACCATTAATTGGTTATTTACCATATGCCCTATGCTAGATGCTTTTACACATATTAATTAATTTAATCTTCACAACAGTCCTATAAGGTCGACAAAAATTTTGCCCACAATCAGTAGAAGAGGAAACTAAAGCATGGGTTATTTAAGTGCTTTACACATGGTTCAGACATGCTCTCAGCAACCTTATCACTCTGTCTACCTAGGGTAAAGAGCAGATAAAGTATTCCCTTTGTGTCCATGCCCACATGGCATTCTCTGCTTCTTTATGACAGAACAATTTTTCTGGAAATGGAGGATACCTTGTGGTTTGGATAAAGGAAATTGAAAACTCTTACCTCATACTTGTAATTCAAAATTGATTTACTGTCTTTATTCTCTCATTCATCTCAGATTTATGTACACCTTTGGTGAGCCAGGTCGTATCATGTGCATTGTAAGAAACACAGACATGGAAGACACCTGGTCCCTAATTTGGGGAGTTGAAAGTCTAGTAACGGGTGTTGAGATATCCATGAATGACTACAGGGCAGGGGAAAACATCATAAATACAATGTGAATGATGGTCAGTGCTTTAGAAGCAAGATAGAAAGGGTGTCTAGTTTTTTGGAAAGCTTAATGAAAGAGCTTTTATTCGGGCATGGTCTTCAGGGGAACAGAGCTGGGAAGTGGCTTTGTGAATGTTTCTTGAATTCATTTCTTTATATTGCAAGGATGTGCAACTGAATGACTTGTTTTCTACTTGGAATACCAGATCTTAGTTTAACCTTTCGCTGGTGTTCATATACTGGAAAAACAGGAAACTCTAAATCATTTCCACTAACTTTCTGTCTGGTTTGGTATATCTAAATCATTTGTACTAAGAAATGGCTGACAACTTGTGTGGAGGAGCCTTTTACTAGGATCACATGCTTAAACTATTAGGTAGACAATATATACTTGATTTAGCAGAGAAAAAAAAAGTTTAGTATCAAATCACTAGATATTTGAAGATTTATTAAAAAAAAAGTAGATCACCCTCTTCCGCAAGGCTTCTCCTTATCAAAACCACTGTGGAGCAATGTATGGTAACTATTTATCAAGGAGAGCATGGGCTAAAAATACTTTGCTATTCAATTCAAGCATTTAACATATGTCTAGTATTTGTAGAAAAATGTGCCAGACACTCTGAAGATAATCTTGTAAATCAGATATTGTATCTGCACATGAAAAAGTCAATTCTATTAGTAGATCTGAAAGTCTACACAATTATGTTTAGTACAGAGCTGGAGAGAAGAAATACAATAAGAGCATAAACAATGAACATGGGAAAAAAAGTGTTGGAACAATGAAACCTGACTGAAAGAACTAGCATTTAAATTGGGCAAAAGAAAAGATATGATTTGGGATAGGACAGGGAGGGGATGGGGGCGAGGGAAGATACAGAACAGACTCTGTAAACGAGAAGCATGAAGAGCAGAAGGCACATATTGCAGAGCTGGGAAATGTGGCACTTGAGGAAACGGCAGTGGTCTTATTTAAGTAGAGTGTAGTTCTCAAACTATAGAATCTGCAGGTTTGTTAAACTGGAGATTCCTGGTCTCTAGCCTCCAAAAGTCTGAGACCGCTTAAAATGTGGTCCAAGAATTTGCATTTTTGACAAGTGCTCTCTCAGTGCCTGCACCTATTTCACTTTAAGGAAGAATGGGCTGGCAGGTGGTGATTTAAATGCTGGCTATCTATTAGAATCATCTGGTGGAGAATTAAAAAAGAAGCCAGCTCCTGGTTCTTATTTAATTAGTGTGGAAAGCAACCTAGCATATGTGTTTGTGAAAGCCTTTCCAGGTGATACCTAAGTGTAACTCAGAGTAGAACTGCTAGCCCAGGCTGGAAGGTGAGCAGGGGAAAGACATGGGAGAAAGAGAAAATGGAAGTTGCAGCTAGTTTGTGGAGGACTTGGATATCTGCACAGAGGTATAAGTATTACTCTGTGGATGATAGAGATTCCCGGGGATTTTTTGAGCGCCTGTAATCATAACTGTGTTTTATAAAGTTGTCCATGATGGGTAGAGAAGTTAGGGACAAGAAATCCTGGAGGTAACCAGAACACTTTTAAGAATTATGCAGCTGGGAGCTGGGGGTGGTTGGGTGGCTCAGTCGGTTAAGCATCCTACTTTTGATTTAGGCTCCGGTCATGATCTCGAGATACTGAGAACAGTCCCCGCATCAGGCTCTGTGCTGGGTATGCAGCCTGCCTAAGATTCTCTCTCCATCTGCTCCACCTTGCTGCCCCCCCACACCTTCTGCCCACATTCTCTCTTTCTCTCTCTCAAAAGGACCCCTAAAATTGGTGGAATTTGGTGGTGATATTTGTTTTGCATTTTAAAAATTTTCTAAGCATGTCTCTGTTACTGTTCTATTCAGAAAAAAATAACATTAAAAAACCCAACAGGCTGTGATACTGGTTTGGGAAAAGGTAATACATATGTTGCTCTATTTGTGGTCTGGGCTAGTGTAGTTTGAGAGCCTGCTGAGGGGTAGAGCTTGTGAAAGGGCAGATGCCAGACCAATGTGAGCAAGGAGGCTCGACACTCAGGGATGTTTGGGCTTGCCAATTGAGAGTAAAAATAGGAAGACATTAAGATGAAAGGTGGAGCTGTTATAAAGACACAGTCCAGGAGCTTTAGTTCAGAAAAACCTTTCATGAAGTGAGATCATCTTTGTATGACTAGCCTAAAACCTATCACTGAGAAAAAAGGTGGATCTTTGAAGATTTTGGCAGTTGCTAGGATTGAGGAATATATGCAAGTCTTGACCAAGGTAAATATGATTTGGTCAACTGGATGTGTGAAGTGAGCTGTGGAAAGATTTAGAGATGACTCGTGGATTTGAATGTCAGTAGCTGGAAGGATTTAGATTTTTAAAATACAGATGGAGGATAAAAGAGAAAGCCTAGAGTTGGGAAGAACAGTTTGTAACTGTTATGTTGAAGTGGACTTGCCATAGGAACATCCAAGTATAAAAGCATTTAGGAATCTGGAGACCTCGAAACATCAGGATCACGATGCAAATTTGATCGTCATCTGCACTGAGGAAAAAGTTGAAACCACGCAAACCAATGTGCTTGTGAGATAATGACAGGAAACGAGAAGGTGGAGAGAATACCATGTGGAACACTTGATTTTAGGAAGTGGGAACACGACGGGCTCCCTGCTCTGTGGGGCGTCTGTTTCTCCCTCTATACCCCCTCCTTGCTCATACTGTCTCTTATATTCACTCTCTCTTTCTCAAATCAATCAATCAATCAATCAATCAATCTTAAAAAGAAGTGGGCAAATGAGAACCAATGAAAGAGGCAACGGAACATCAGAGACAGATGGAGAACTAAGGAAGCACAGGGCCATGAAAGTAGGTAGATAAGAGGTTTAAAAGCGGGTGATAGTGGTAAAATTCTAAAGAGAGGTAAAAAAAAAAAAACCTTAAGAACTGAGGTGACCTTCTACTATTGGCAATGACGAGTTTCCTGGAGACTTAAAAAAAAAAAAAAAGATTCAGTAAAATGATTGAGGGAACCCAGGGTGCAATTGTTGAGTTGAGTCAATATAGAATAAGTGGTCAAGGAGTAGACCGCTCCTCCAAAACATTTGGCAGTAAGAATGAAAGCATTCTGATAGTAAATTATAGAGGAAGAAAATTATAGGGCAATTATCCTATAGTGATCCTAGGTTTTTCTCTATTAAAAACTAGCTTACTGTGTTGTTGTTTTGTTGTTGTTGTTGTTTCTAAACTACCATTGTGTCCGGCCAGGAAGGTGGAGTCTGAAAATGGAATGCTATATTGTAAGCTTTGAATCATCAGTTCTAAACAGATCGTCCATTTTAAACAGAGATTTTGGAGACAACAAATAGCATTGAACTCTGGATCATGTTTATTTTTCCTCTTTTATCAAATATATTTTGTGGTGCTATAGTGAACAGAAGAGCTCTAAAGACATAGGAATTACTAACAACTGATGCACATTATGTCATGTGATACAAACACAACTAAACCTTAATTTAGTTTCTTCATGATTTAAACAATTTTTGAGTTATAATAGCAAAATTGCCTTACACATACAGAAGTAATTATGGTTGGAGTAGTAACTTCTTATGCCAGTGCAAGCATCCACTTTGGTTCACATAATCTGTTATGCTAAAACACATCATCAATAAGCCAGTTTCTATTTTAGTGCTTGCTTTTGGTTTAATCTTGATCAATGCGCTGTGCAGAATGGAGAAAATTGAACTAAAAGAAGCTTAGGGTTGGAAGGCAGCTTGGCTCTACCAACATAACATTCCTTTTTCAGTTAAGGAAATGTGACACAAAGAGGTCAATTGATATTACTGCCATCAAGTTACTTACCTTATATCACCATTGACAAAAACAGATGTACATAAAATACTGAAACAGTGAGATGATATTTCTTATGAAATTACTTTTTAAGAAGTGTGATAGATGTTTCAGTAAGTAAAGTGGTGTGAGAACTATTCAAAAAACAGTAACAGGAGTCTGTATTTTGTGATGCTCAGTAGAGAGCCATGAGATGTTTTTACAAGGGAAGTAATATGACAGATGCTGCATTGAATGGTTTTATTTTATTTTTTTAAAATATTTTATTTATTTATTCATGAGAAACACACAGAGAGAGGCAAAGACATAGGCAGAGAGAAAAGCAGGCTGCCTGTGGGGTGATGTGGGATTCGATCCCAGGACCCTGGGATCATGACCTGAGCCAAAGGTAGACACTTAACCACTGAACCACCCAGGTGCTCCTGAAAGGTTTTAATAACTATATTCAGGATGTTTAGGAAGGCCAAATTTTAGAGTCAGAAATGCCAACTAAAATATTATTCCATTCTATAGGTAATGAAGATTTAGGTTATAATTTAAAACTTTGGAACGTATTTCTTTTTAAATTAAGAGCAATGTCAATCCAAGCCTAAATAACTGTCATTTTTATTTCATGTATCCAGAACAGCAATAGGTAAGAACAATTTAATGAAATATTTTAAAACAGTCGCTATGTCCTAGGTATCTAAACAGAATTTTCCTTTATTTATACAAGCCTTTATTATTCTGCAACCTTTCCAGCCTACACTAAGTTTAAAGCCCTCTTGCCCTTTCTTATTCAGGGAAATTCCGTATTTCTTTAGAATCCACACCCACTAATATGAGTAGTTGTGGACATTTCACAGCCTCGTGTGATTCTAAGTACCATTGTTTGACTATATGTAATCATAACGTACAGTCACGTTTTTGTGAAGTGAATTAGAATAAACATATATGAGAGTGATATCAGTTGGGAGGACAAATTTCTAGGATCTGCAGTAGCATCGCAGTGGGGAAATGTTGGCATCTGGTCCTCCATCATCAGTCTCCAGTGCTGGCATCTGCTAGAGATGCATGAATGCCTTTCTGGTCCATGCCTCATCTGTCACCCTAGTTTCTTGTCTCTCTGACAGGTACCTCTCAGCTACATATCTACCACCATCGACCTCATGGAAAAACCTTTCTGATATGAATACCTATTCTAGGAGAGTTCCCGGGGAAAGCTATCTTGGACTCTGGGACTTTGTGTGCTGAATGAAATATGGATAAATGATCATTTTGTCTCTCTTCCAGCCTCAAAAGGTTCTATGTATCACATTTGATGCAATTATAGCTGAAGTAAGAAGGTCTTCTAACTAAATGATCTAGTTAGTAGAAATAATTATGATTTCTATTTGAATATTTTATATTAATGTAAAACTTTTCACTTTTCAATGGGCTAACCCACTTCTACTGTTTAGTTGTGATATACTCAGAAAAATTCAACTATTAATACAGAATTAATAAAAGCATAACTATAAAAGCAAAATTCTCAGACTCAAATAATAAGCTTTAAGTTAAAAAATTAAGGTCGTTTGGATCACCCTCTTCTTAGAATTATCAACTTTTTATCCAAACCACTTGAGTATTGATTGTACTTGCTATAATTATATTTGTTTGTGATTATAATTTTTTATTAAGAACAGTTTGACTTTGAGAGAGGCCACACTTTTTTGGTTATAGTTTGATAGAAAGGATAATTTTGTTTTTATCATAAAGAGCAGAAAATGTAAGATAACTATCATATCTGGAAATTTTAGGGAATCTTTTTACAAGGTAGAGAAATAGCCTGGCCTAGCCATTGCTAATAGGTAAAATCTGTAATCTATTTCACAAAATATTGTACTTGGCTATTCATATTCAAGATCTATTTCATTTGTGTGTGTGTAACTTTTTAATAAGACAGTGCAGCAGTAAAAAGAAAGCATACCTTTAAGCTTTAGCTCTTGATTAAAGACCTATTTTGGCCCAGGCTCACAGGGTTGTGGAAAGTAATGTTTAATGAATTTCCAAAGGTGGACACCAATGGTGTGACTTGGGTTCAATAACTCATTTTTGGTTGTTAGAAATTTGCTTCTAGTGGTGTATTTGAGAGCCAGGCTAGTCTTACATGTTTCATAAGGTTATCCTCCAAACCCTATGCCTCATAAAAGGAGAGAAATTCTTGGTCATAATGTTATTGGAATCCAAGTGCAGATCTCCGGCTTGGTGAACATCCTCTTTGCCCTTAACTCACTGTTTTCTTTGTGAATTAAGAAATTAAAAATCTGTAGTTTTTTTTTTTTTAACTAAAGACAGCTTTACACTTATAACCTGCACTTTTGAAAAGCTAATTTGTAGAAAAAATAAAAATCTTTCCAGGGAAAGCTAAAGCATAGTTAGGCTCTGCAATATTTAAAAAAAATTATCAGGTTGTGATTGCTAGTTTCTGTTTACTTAATTTCATAATAATTTCACTATTATACAAATTTCACTATTATATTTTACAGTTAAGCCATTTTTATTTAATGAAATATTAAGGTAGGCAATGAGAAAAACAAAAAGTTTATGTTATGAAAAGTAAAGTTAAGGAAGAAGAGATTTCTGTTGGCAAGGTGATGGTGGAATAAAAGTCAACTCTACCACACAGAGACCTAGATTACATCCTGAATGCTTTGTGTTACATGAGTAGAAAAGCATGATCCCTCCGAATACTTCATAACATCTGAACTGAGTGAGTGTTGCTGCAATAGTATCTGGGAAATGCAGTCAGTATGTCTGAAGTCAGCATCTATTTATCTTAAATTAATCCTTCTTCTGGGTAGGTAGATGATAATCAGTGTCATCTTTTTCATGGCACAGATCAAACTAGAGCTTTCCTAGGTTGGTGAGAGCTATACCATACGAGGGATCTCTGCCTATAACTCTTTTGTAGGACGATGGACTGCTTTTTAGATTCTTCAGCATTATTGTGGGATTGAGAACCAGCAAATAATTGTTTTTAAAATAAATTCTTGACCACAATTAAGTCTGTTTTACCTTTCCGCTCTTGGCAGAGTGAAAGCAGGGCATTCTAAATAGAAGGCAACATTTTTTTCTCCTTCACTATTAAATTCTCTAGTCAACAGAGTTCCTGGAACAAAAGTGAAAAAGGCTCTGTTAAGGTGCTAAACTCTCTGAGCATCGGGACCATCCTGCACAGATGTCAGCCTCTCAGCTTGTTGCTCCCTCTGGCGGTGGGAGGTTGCCATCTTCAGTAGTGTTGGTCAGCCCTGAATCTCAGAGACCAAGGCTAAGCAGTGTGGATCCACAACCTGAGAAATGGCTTGCATGCATTCTGGCCATCTATCCACTCCTTTTATTATTTTATATGACACAAGTATGTAAATTTTTATAGAAAATTGAAAAGTAGAGATAATAAACAAGAAGATGAAATTCACCTCAACCTCAATCCAGAAAAATTAGTAAATTTGTGTGTTTCGTGATTCTCTTCTGTAATTGCAGAAGAGATTGTAATTCTGTAGGTATGTATTCAGTTTAACATGTAATGAGTTTTATTTAACATATATCAGTGATGGTGTAATACACACTCATACACACATGGTTTTTTCTGCCTTGTACTTACAATTATGGCTTTCTACCTTGATTTTACCACTTGATATATTATGAATGCTTTTTGATATTAATAACACACTATACTAAAAGTACATAAAATATATGTTACAGAACTTGCATAAAAGTATATAAAAAGCTTAAAATAGTGTTAATAAAACCTAAAGCTATAGAACTATGTTTAATGGCTGCTTCAGATGCATTTTTTAACCAGTCCCTACTCTTGAGCATCCTTGAATCTTTGAATCTCCATTTTTGTTAATTTGTTGCACAATTTCATTAAGATAATAATGTATCACAAAATGATTATGTATCTTGTAAGGCTTTAGATACATATTGTCAAATTATCCTCCAGAAGTATGAGCCAGTTGATGTCCAGGAGTTCCTTAGTAGTTAAAGTTTCAATTTGTTTGAAACTATGTATAAGAAGGAAATCACTTACTCTTGGGATAAACTGAGAAACCCATCAAAATTAGAATATCACGTCTCATAAGGCATAAAAATTATTTTTCAATAAAAATAGTATTAATTTATTACCAGAAACAGTTGGATTTAAGATGTGAAGTGCTCCTGTATTAATTCTAACCAAATTCAGCACAGGCCCTGCCAGGAGGGCAGAGCTTTGCATTGGAGTTGCCAGAAATACCAGGCTGAAAATTTTTGATACTGTATCAGGCAACAGTGTCTTTTGGTGATGCATTCTTATATGCCCTGAAGACCTTTCCGTCTTTCTCCAGTGCTGCCATTATAGTACTCTATCAGAATAATTGAAATCAGTTAGAAGTGATACAGCTTTCCTTAACTCAACAAAGATAGATTTCATAGCCAATAATCTATCCCTATGAATCTAAGGAAGAATGACTTTCATCCATTTTAAAGCAGTTGCCTTTTTCCATTCCAGAAAGTGTTTATTTTTATTTTTTTAATAAAATTTCTGGTAGTACGGTATCCACTATCTACATTAAAAATAAGTGTGCACTCACACCCACTAGGATGGCTACTATAAAAAAAAAAAAAACAAACAGACTATTCAGGTCCTCTGCTCATTTTTTAATCAGATTGTTGTTTTAGTGTTGAGTTGTAGGAGTTCTTTATGTATTTTGAATATTAACCCTTAGTCAGATACATCATTTACAAATCTTTTTCCATTTAAAAGGTTGCCTTTTTTGTTGCCTGTTTTGTTAATGGTTTCTTTTGCTGTGCAAAAACTTTTCAGTTTGATGTAGTTGCAATTGTTCAGTTTTGCTTTTGTTGCCCTTGCTTGAGAAACAGATTCCCCTCCCCCTCAAATGTTGCTAAGGCATCCAAGAGTACTGCATGTTTTTTTTAAAGGAATTTTATGGTCTAAATATAAGGATCTAAATATAAGGTCTTTGATCCATTTTGAGTTTATTTTTGTGCATGGTTTAAGAAAAATGGCCTAGTTTCTTTCTTTCTCATGTAGCTCTCTTTTTTTTCCAGCACTACTTAATGAATATATTGTCTTTTCCTAGTATACTCTTGCCTCCTCTGTCCTAGATTAATTGGGCTGATAAAAATATGTTCATTTTTGGACTTCCTCATCTGTTTCATTGATTTATGTGTCTGGTTTTGTGCCAGTACCATCCTGTTTTGATTACTGTAGCCTTGTGATTTAGTTTGAAATCTGGGAGTGTGATACTTCCAGTGTTGTTCTTGTTTCTCAAGATTGCTTTGGTTATTTGGGATTAGGATCTTTTGGGGTTGAATACAAATTTTGGGATTATTTGTTCCACTTCTGCCACAGAATGGTATTGGTAGGATTGCATTTGATTTGTAGAAGGCTTTGGATATCCTTCCAAAGAAGACATATGAATGACAAACAGACATGTGAAAAGATGTTCAACATCATTAATCATCAGGGAAACAAACCAGAGACACAATAATATATTACCTGACACTTATAATGGTTAGCTTCTAAAAGACAATAAGTAACAAGTATTGGCAAGGATGTAGAGAAAATGGAGCCCTTGTGCACTATTGGTGGGAGCATAAATTGGGGCAACCACTATGGAAAACAGCATAGAATTAAAATTAAAACCAGAAATACCATATGATCCAGTAATTCCACTTCTGAGTATTGACTCAAAGAAAACAAAAACACTAATTTGAAAAGATATATGCTCCCCAGTGTTTATATCAGCATTATTTACAATAGCCAAGATATGGAAACAACCTAAATGTCCATTGGTAGATGGATGTGTAAAGAAGATATATATATTCACAATGGAATATTACATAGCCATAAAAAAGAATGAAATCCTGTGATTTGTGACAACATGGATAGACCTAGAAAGTCCAATGTTAAGTGAAATAAGTCATAAAGAGAAAGACAAATACTATATAATCCCATTTGTATGTGGAATCTAATCTAACAAACCAAACCAAATAAAATAGAAACAGATTCAACAGAGAATAAACTGATGGTTCCAGTGGGGAGGATCTGGATAGGAGAATGGGTAAAATAGGTGAAGGGGGAATTAAGAGGTACAAACTTCTAGTTATAAAATAAATAAATCATGGAGATAACAAGTGCAGCATAGAGAATATAGTCAGTGAGATTATAACTTTGGTGACAGTTGGTAACTATACTTAGTGGTAAGCATTTTCCAGTAAATATAATTTCATATCATTTTGTTGTATACTTGAAACTAATATTATATAAACTACAATTAAAATTTTTTAAATGTAACATTTAAATAAGAACAACCAACAACAAAATGTACAAGGAAGTTGGCAAGGAGAAATTTGAGCCATTGTGTACTCTTTCTGGAATTGTAAAATGGTACAACCACTATGGAAAACAGTATGGAGATTCCACAAAATTAAAAATACAACTATAGTAATGAGCCAGTAATCCCACTTCTGGGTATATACCTCAAACAATTGAAAGTGGGGTCTCAAAGAGATATTTGCCCACCCATGTTCATTGTAGCATTATTCATAACTCAAGGGGTGAAAGCAACTCAAACAGATGAAATGATAAAATGTGGTTTATACATACAATAGAATTTTGCTGAATCATTTTTTTTGAATCATTTTTTTTAAAGATTTTGTTTATCTATTCATGGGACACACAGAGAGAGAGAGAGAGAGAGGCAGAGACATAGGCAGAGGGAGAAGCAGGCTCCTCACAAGGAGCCCAATGCGGGACTCGATCCCAGATCTCAGGATCACACCCTGAGCCAAAGGGAGACGCTCAACCACTGAGCCACCCACGCATCCCAGAATTTTACTGAGTCTTAAAAAGGAAGATAGTCCTGACAGTACCTCACTGGGAATGAGCCTTGAGGACTTGATGCTACGTGAAATAAGTTGGTCACAAGAGACATGTACTATGTGATTCCACATATGAGGTACCTAAAGTAATCAAATTCGTAGAACCAGAAAAAAGAATAATGGTTACCAAGTGCTGAGGGGAGGGAAAGACTAAAGGGGAATTGTTTAATGGGTATAGCATTTTGGTTTTGCAGGATGAATGTCTGGGAGATTGGTTTACAGAACAATGGGAATATAGTTAATAATGAAAAATGGTACTTGATGGGATGAGCACTGGGTGTTATGCTATATGTTGGGAAATCAAACTCCAACAAAAAAATATACAAAAAAAGGAAAAAAATGAAAAATGGTTAGAATGGTAAATTTTATGTTATGTGTTTATCACACTAAAAGGAATGGTGAATTATAGGTAATGTGAATTATACCTCAATAAAAAAAAAAAAACCTGAAAATGTTTCCTTACAACTATTATTACATAGAATTTTTTAAAAGGTATCTAATTACCCATGTGCAAAGTTTTAAAAAATATTTTTAAAATTTATTCATGAGAGACACAGAGAGGCAGAGACACAAGCAGGCTCCATGCAGGGAGCCTGATGTGGGACTCGATCCCGGCACTTCCAGGGTCATGCCCTGAGCCGAAGGCAGACGCCCAACCGCTAAGCCCTAAAAATATTTTTTAAAAGTCATTTTAAAATTTTATTTTATTTATTAGACTAAGTAAAGTCCCTTAACATAGCCTTTTACACGGGGTCAGTTTCTTAGTGTTTTTGATAAAATTTTTTTCCCTTTACCTACCAGTGCTATTTATGTTACTTTGTAGAAATTCAACACAATACAAAAATATGCCTTGGACAAAAAGTAGGCATAGAAAATGAGCTTACTAAAAAAAAAAAAAAAAAAAAAAAAAAAGAAAATGAGCTTACTGTGTTAACTACCAGAAACCTAGTACAGTTTTCCAGTGAAAATCTTTACTATTTTAGACTACAAATTAGACATATTCTCAGGAGCCTCATAAATTTATGTACTTTGTTGTATACACAGCACTTTATCTTTTAAAGATGCTGAAAGAGTTATATAATTTTTATGAGTACGAGTATGTCCATTCTAAGACTCTGAGAAAAAGTTCTACGTGTATCATTATGTAGGTTTCTAAATGCTAAATAGAAATTGTGAATTGGTACAGGTTTTATACTGTGCTCCTTGAAAAGCATAGCTAATGTATCATCAGGGTACAGAAAGAAACAAAGGAAATAAATAGAAGATATTTTTGGATCTGTGAAGATAATCACTTGAGGGAAAGGAGTACAGAATTGGTATTTATAGTACCTACTTTGGGCCCTAATATTTTACATACTTTGCTATTGGATATTGGCTAATATCATATAGCTAAATCTTTGATTTGGGAAACTTTTTGTCAAATGAATATTTCATGTTTCTTTAAAAAATATTGTAAAAAATAGTGTACATACTCTTAACGTGTTTACTAAAATCAGACAGTTTTTGTTTAAAATGTACACTTGGTTCTTATCTAATCAGATTGAATAATACATGAAAGAATATAGAATTTGTAGAATAATCTATTATTCTAATTCTTATAGGACTGTGTTAGAGGAAAAAAATTTATTCTGAAGTCCTAAGTTTGTTGTGTAACCTTCTTGGTTACATGTGTTTTTTAAATATTTGTGTGTGCGTCTGTGTGTCTGTGTGCATAATGTGTTTAGATTTTTATATGTATTTTAATGTATTTATAATTCTTAAACCATTCTCTCTTTTTTTTGCTTTCTCATATGCATACACACATCTTAATGATGATAGCACTTGTTTTTCTCACTCTATGAGATTATGACAAGGTTAGATTGAAGCAACTTAGTTTTTGAAAAGACCATGGATTTCATGTCAATACAAGTTTGGATTCAGATCTTGCCTCTGTTTTTTATTACAACTAGATCCTTAAGCTATGAATTAAATCTTTTAGACAATTTTCTATTTTTTAAAATGGGAATATATGTCAATACCTAGAATTGTTGTATAGAGCAAAACATATTAAGTGCCTAGTGTTATATCTAACATCCAGTAAAAGTTACATTTTTATCAGAGAGTTACAATTTTCACTTTTATTTCCCCTTACTTTCCTTCTTCTTTTTTTTTTTTCAAGATTTCATCAGTTCATGAGAGACACAGAGAAAGAGGCAGAGACATAGGCAGAGGGAGAAGGAGGCTCCATGCAGGGAACCCAATGTGGGACCTGGGATTACACCCTGAACCAAAAGTAGATGCTCAACCACTGAGCCACCCAGGCATCCCACTTTACTTCATGTTGCAAAAAAAAAAAAAAAAACAACCTGTCTGGTTCTTAAATGTAGAAAGATGAGGAAGAAGTTTGGACAGTAACCTGTTTTTCATCCTCAGCTTTTGGAATGCATTCTGGTTATTTAGTTGAAAATAATAGTTGAAACTTATCCTGAAAATTTCTTGGTTAAATATATATAAATACATACATGCATACATACAACATTCAAAATGTTATTTTATTATATTTCCTTATATAGACTAAATAAAATCCCTTAATGTAGTCATTTTTAGACAGGGCAGTTTCTTCATATTTTTAATATAAAGTATTTTTTCTTTAGTAATCTATGCTACCACATTATTCTGTAGAAATTCAGCATAACAAAATATAACTTGGACAAAAGCTAAGCATAGAAAATTGGTTTACTGTATTATATACCAGAAACCCAATACAGTTTTAAGTCAAACTCTTTCATTTTTAGACTATAAGTTAAAAATATTGTCAAGATATGTTATCATGAATATATATTAATAAAATTCTATTATATAATATTTTCTATTCATGGAAATATGCAGTTTATTAATATATGTATTATTTAACACAATGTTATTTTATTATATATTTTATATACATTATATTTGTTACACACATACAATGTATATATTATGTTATACATGATTATAATTGTATATGTTATGTTATATACAATTAATGTATAAATATAATTTATATACTAAATTATATATTAATATATTACCATACAAATATGGTCATACAGTGTAACAAATATGACACAAGCCACAAGGATGGCATGGTCATTTGAAAGGAGTATTGGGGGGAGGCTCATCCTGCCTATCCTGGGAGGTAATTTAAAACTATTTAAGGGACACCTGGGTTGCTCAGTGGTTGAGTGTCTGCCTTTGGCTCAGGGCATGATCCCAGATCCTGGGATGGAGTCCCACATCGGGCTCCCTGCAGGGAGCCTGCCTCTCCCTCTGCTTATGTCTCTGCCTCTCTATGTCTCTCATAAATAAATAAATATTTTAAAAATCTAAAATAATAAAACTATTTAAATATCTTATTCTTCATCAAATTTTAGTTTATTCATTTTTAATTTATATCAGTATGAACTCCTGGATTCCTTTTTTATTCATGACTACTTTATTATCTGTTACCATCCCACATTTGGCCATAGGAGCCCCTGCAAGCTGGCTACTCTCTACTTTTGACATGTTACCCTCATCCTTTGTGTACTTTCTCACTTCCTGGCATAATAGATGTTTGATCTTGTACTTTTCCCTGCACCAGCCCTGATATCTGCTATTTCTCCAAAGGGCCCTAATTTCTTTTAGTTGAGAATGATACTTAGAAATTAGTATCTGGCTACTAGATTGCTATTATGATGGAACTGATTCTAGTTCCTTCTCAGTGGACAATTTACACACACACACACATTGATATCTCCATATTTCTGTATACTGAATACTATCAGTTCATGCTGACACCTCCATTTCTAGTTAAAAGTATCTAGGGTACCTTCTAGTTTTCTCTTTTCCATGTTTGTAACTCATTTAACAGCAAGAAAACTGATGCCTTCTTCCATGTAGATTGCTTCTTCACCATGCTTGAACTTCATTACTCCCTGAAGAGCTACTCTTTGCATAGGCAGCTAGCCCTGCCCCACCTAATGACCTAATAACTGAATTGTCCATAAAGGGAAAGCGTAAAGAGAAGATTATTAGGGACATTTTTTTGTTGTTTAAAACATTTTGATTATAATTGCCTTTTTAGAAGTACAACTTTTACTTTAGAATAGTTGTAGGTTTACAGTAAAACTGCAAAGATAGTACAGAGCATTTTGACATATGCCACACCCAATTTTACTTGTTGTTAAGATCTTACATTAGTATGATACCTTTGTCACAACTAATGACCAACATGGACACCCTTTTATCAAATAAGGTCCACCCTTGACTAACATTTCTAGTAACATTTCTAAAGTGGAGGAAAGGATTTTATTCATGTGTCTTCAATTTATCCTTTATCTTCACTGCCATTTCTCCCACAGGATTCAATTGTTATTCAAATAGAGGAACACTAAAATTGCTGGTGTGTTAGGAATTCCCTTGGAGATCATTTTCTTTATTTATAGATTTTCTAATGTTTTGCTATAGCAACCTATTATCTGTATCCAGCAAGCTTTTTTGACTTACTTTTTTACATAAGGTAATCTAATGAAATAAGTTCTGTAGAGTGCCTGGCACAATGCTCAGGCCACTTTGTCTATCAGGCACCAGACGCACAGTGTTAGGGGGGGCTACAAGTTTTTCAGTGGCCTGCAAAGAAAAAAAAAATGAAGATCAAGAAAAGAATCATTCTATGGAAACTATGAAAACAAAATGGCAAAATCTAAATGAACAAATGTTTTATTAAATGTCTATGAAGCATAATATGTCAACTTCATGAGTTGTTAATATTCATAAAAATGTCATATTTGAAAACAATCGGTAGGGTTGGATTTTCTACAAAATGATTGCTGAGAAATCTGAGCTCATCCTAATGAAATGAATAACTAATAGCCCATCATTTCAATAGCAAAGAAATAACAGTAATTACATCTTTTTCCCACCTAGGCAAAATTATTTTAATGTGGCATGGGAGAGAGTATTAATGCGCTTGTTAGGATACCTATGAGAATCATAAAAATTTTTTAGCTAGCATATAGTGAGTGATTGACAAATATTATGTCTCTTTCTTTCTTTGTATTTGAACAAATATTTTTTACCGAGGAAGTAATAGGTTGATAATTTAGAAAATGCCCTTGTTGGCAAATTCCAACAGGACAGTAAGTGATTTTAATTCATTTTGAGGGGATTCTGCAGTATAGGGTAGAGAAGAAATCTAGACTTTTAGTCAGAAACTTTGGCTGACCTCCTTCTCAGTCACTTTGTTTCTTCTAAATATCTGGTTGCTATGTTCTGTCTCTGGCTTTCCATTATGCCATCTGTAAAATGGGGATAATGATTAATTATACTTGTGCACCTATATTGGAGTAATGCTTGTGAAGTCATTTAGTGAAATTAGGTCCATCAAAATATTAAATAAAATTGCTGATCATGATACTTATTGTTGGTACCAACATGTTTATTTAGATGTATGTCAGAGCCAGAACATTTTAGGCTTTTTACATAGTTTTAAACATTAGTATCTACAAAAATAAAGCTTATGTGGGTAAAGCAGCAGGAGATATTAGAGTGCTTAGCTGTATTCTCTCTACTGCCCACTGTGGTACTCCATGAAAATGTATCTTGACTTTCTATGTGTTCATTTATTCATGGCTCCACTGAAGAGTGAGAGCATCTGAGACATTTTAGGGCTGACACCATATGATAATCCCATCAACTTCTGCTGCTGTATTAGAAGATACACATAGTTAGAATATTATATCCTTACTAGCTTGTCCCAGACACACAAAAGTGCTTTGGCTATACACTTTCTCATAAGTTTTAAAAATCAATAAAGATGGAAAAAATCGATTAAAATTTTTCTCCCTGAATAATTATATGAAGAACATGAGATTCTAGATAGAAAGTCATTATAAAAATCTATAAATAAGTTTTTAAAAGTTCTGTCCTCCAATAAGCTTAGCAAAATTGTTCTGAAGACTAGAAGAAATTGGGATTCTCCTGCTTAATTGACAGTCTGGCATTTATTGAAGATTACTCAAAATGGTTAACTCATAAGTTTTGGCAAGCTCAAGAAACTGATACAAGTTTTGTTCAGGAAGTACAGTTTGTCCTGTTTAGCTTTTTAAAGGTAACTTTTGAAGGTTCCTTAGATATTTTTAATCAGTTTTCTGAACTTCGTGTTATTTGAAATTGTAATAATACTCTCCTGAATGTATGGAAAGGCAGAGTAATAAATTAGCAGGGTTTTTTTCTAATTATTTTTTTAGCAGTATAGGAAAGACCTGAAATAAAAGAAGCCTTTAGTTACAAAATAATTTAGGAACTCTAAGGTGAGCATATAGATTAATAACTGGTGACATCTTTTGCAAAATAGAGGCAGCCCATACATCATTATATGATACTTCCTGAAAAATATATTTGAGGGCTGCCTGTGTAGCTCTCTGTTGGTTAAGTGTCTGGCTTCCATTCTGGTCACGATAGGGTCCTGGGATCCAGCCTGTGTGGGGCTACGTGCTCAACAGGGACTCTACTTGTACCTCTCCCTCTGCCCTTCCCCCAACTCATGCATGTGTACTCTCTCCCTCTCCCTTCTCTCTCATATAAAAAAATTTTAAAAATATATATTTGAGAAATCCAGTATCTGGAAAAAAATGAAATTCCTAATTTTTTTTTAAATGGAGGAGATGTGGTATTCCACTTTTGGAAAGCTAAAAATCAGTACATGATTGTTATGGTCAGTACATGATAGTGTCAAGTACCATCCCCGCAAGCATTGGTGGGTGGGTGTGAATGAACCTTTACAGACACAAGGGGAGGCAGCTGCAGGATTGAACCTGCCAGTTCCCTCCTGGGAACCAGAGACGTCAAACCATGAGCCTCCATCTCACGTGACTCCTCCCTCTGATCTCTTCTCCAGATCCTTGAACTGAATGTTGAGTGGCTCTCAGTCTTTAAATTACCTGCCTGTAGTGTTCTGGAGCATGGTAAAGACAAAAGAGGGTCGAGCACATATTCCACACTTGAACAGGGGACCACCTGGATGAAGAGATGCCCCAACTGCCTCCACAGGAGCACTGCCAGATGCCTTCTCTTCTTATTGCCGCTCTCATAGCCTGGCATTGAGTTAAGATTGAGGGGAAAGATGGGGTCTGGAAAGGAAGGAAAGATAAGTGGGGTAAGAGGACATGAGCTGTGCATGATGGTGACGTAGGTGTTGATAACCTGGGGGATCCTAGTACCTTAAGAATCTACATGGAACTGTTCAGCCTGGAAGAGAAAGTGACAATAGAAAAGACTGTGGATACACTGTCATGAACATGGTCAGGGAGCATTCTGATTTTTTGGCTTTACTGGTGCTGCTACAAATAATAGTCTACAAATGCCACGGCCACATCCAGGAAGGCTGACCTCTCTTCCCTTGCCCAAATCTCCATGGGTTTCTCTGAATCATTCTCAGTCAATGCTAGTGTGAAATTCTGAATTTGATCCATGAAAGGTGGTTTAGGGCATGGATTTATAATACACAAAAACTGTCTATTTTGTAAATGTCAAGAACCACCTTTGTATTATAAATTTATAAAGAAACTACAGTAAACCATAATTTTCTGGTCACAATAGCTCCTAGCCAAGACAAATCGATTGTTAAATCCAGGTCTCCTGGGCCTGGTTAGTGCTTGTAGTAATTCTAAGACTACAATTAATATTTGTTGAAATCTTACTTCAAATGAAAGAATTAAAGAAATGATCAGATAAAAAGAATCTCTGTGACTGTATGCAGTATTCTCAGTTGTTTTCTCTGTGTGTTTTCACCAACTACAAATGACATTCATAAATCTCTAATGTTTCCACCTTTAAATTTTAAAATATGTCTTATATATATTGCACTATAGAATGAGAAAAATATAGTATTGCCAGAGCTGGTCCTGCTAAGTGGTTGCAGTTCTAAACACAATGACAGTAACTCAATTAGTAGTAACTCATTGCTAAACAATATCTTTGGCTTACCATGTGCTTGCACAAATTTAGAATTATAGCCTCATAACCAACCCTCACAGGTAATTCTGAAAAAGAGGTGCCAAAGTCAAATACTCTTTCTGTGAAATGTTGGTTTCCTTTCTTTCAAAATTTTATTTCTAACCAATAATATTATTTGTATAAAAATCAAGAGATTTTCAAGAGAAAATACTACAATTTTAAAGAAAACATATATTTTGCCACTTGGGGAAAGTACATTATCATAATAGCTCATGTAATATAATATATATATATATATATATAGCACTTAGATTACAGCTCTCCTACTGATTTTAGTCTGCCACAATTTATGCTAATTGGCTTTAATTTTTATATTTTTATATTTTTAATTTTTAAAAGATTCTATTTATTTGTCAGAGAGAGAGAGAATACAAGCAGGGGGAGCAGCAGGCAGAGGAAGAAGCAGGCTCCCCGCTAAACAAGGAGCCTGATGCAGGCCTTGATCCCAGGACTCTGGGATCATGACCTGAGCCGAAGGCAAATACTTAATGGACTGAGCCACATAGGTGTCCCTTATTGGCTCTATTTAGGCTATTTTTATTATGAGAAGAAATGCTAGAGCACCACTGGGTTTTGGAAACATCCTGTTCTGTTATAATGCAACAGTTTACAATAGATGGAAATCTAAAAATTTCCCTCTGGTATGTTGCTAGTATGAACAGTCATTGATTTATATCCAAATCAAGCTGTAATACAACTTAGAAAGACTATGTGAGTATAAGACCAACTAAAGGTACTATTTTTAATCATTTTGTTTTACCATAGTGATATTTTAGTCAGAGTTCTCAAGGCTATGCAACCATGCAGAAAAGTCTTTTACTGGCATTATTAGAGACTTTTGAAAAATCCTCAGTTTAATGAAGAATTTTTTTAATATATAAAAGTGAAACAACAAGAGCAAACTTTATTTTTATGGGAGCAACAACAAAAAAGACTCTAAAACATGGCTTAGATAGCCTACTGAAAGTCTATCTATAAGTAATCCTTATTTATCTAGTCATTTTCTCTGCTTAGAGTTCATTAACATTATTGCCACCTCTGGTTATAGTTATCGCTAAACACAGCCCAGAGGCCAGCTGGTGCTGAAAGTGAAGCCCTTTTATTCTAAAATGTTTAATTACCTCTTTCAGCCTGGGAAAGTATGGGAAAAAAGATAGTGAGCTTTAGCTTAGGAATGATTGAACAAAGTTCTATTTAGTCTGATGCTTTTCCTCAATTGTAAAATTGATCCTCTTAATCAATACAGTAGAGAGAAAAAGAGGTAATCCTACAGAGAAGCGGGGCGGAAAATGATACGATTCGATGATGCTTGACAGTAGCACAGTTTTGAAGTAACAAAGATTCTAAGAATAGTTCTGTCCACAGCCACTTATAAATACAAATAAAATAAGCAAACACAATATAAATGATTTTCCATTTTAGTTTAGTCACATCATTGGTTCTGTCTATTCTCTTGATAATCAAGAGTTATCAAATCAAGCATTTACTTGGTAGAAAGAATTGTGTAAGAGATGGCAAGGCACAGAATTGCCTGTGTGAGTCTCCTCATCAAAGTTCAATCTAAACCTAGTGCATATACACATTAGAAGTGGCTTCCAAGTGCAAAACATTCAAAGTGAAACAAAGCCATCACCATGATGGCTGTTACCCAGCCTGGGCAGTGGGCCTTCCTGCAGATAGAATATGAAGTCTGTTCACACTTGGGGCTCAGCTGTATGCTGTTACATTTCCAAATCTTCTGACTGAAGTCACAATTCAGGATGGAACAAAGAAATTTTTAAGAACGAAAAGTCTCTATGACAAAGTTTGAAGTTTGGAAGGAGGTGCCGGACTTAGGATCTGGCCCTGAATGATGGGTGGAAAGGGAGTAGGGAGGAGCCTCTGGGAGGAATGGCAGTGGTGTCCAGGGTAGAGAGCTCAATACAACCCCCCTGACCCCTTTAGATACTATGAGCTTGTGGCAAGTTGAAAAGCTTTGGATGGACATGGAGAGTTTCTGGTATTAGGCCAGATGCACTTGTTGATGGCTTAGACACTAGGAGAGGAAGGTGTTTCTTACTAGTTTGAGATAAAGCTGAGAAGAGAAGTTTGGTAAACAAGAAAACTGCTGATAGAGGTGGCAAGTCTCCAGAGGCAACAGAAGCACACGGGGTTCCCACAGAGCTGACTCCAGAAAGAATGAGCAGTAGCTTTGATGCCCTGAGGGAGAGGAGAGAGATATAGTTACTCTGCTGACTCTGACTCTGGTTTGGTTTATGCATGGTAACCTTCTCCACAAATCCCATTTTTCTGAGAGGATTTGAAAAGACAAAGTAGTAAGGTTGAGTATCTGGTGTGTAAAGACTACTAATTCAGAGAATATAGGAACCTAATCTTATCTACCTACAATTTCAAATCAATACTGTTTAAACACCACTTCTTGACCTGTTCCTGGCCTCTTGCTTTATCTTTCATCTGCTTCTTCACAATCCCCTATAAGCCTGATGCTGAATACACCCCCTTTAGTATTATCTTTGGCTTCCTGGAGTTTTTCTTAATTTTTAGATTGCATCTGACCCATCCCAGACCCTGAAACCCAATCCCAGAATTGAAGTGAAGTTTGTCCTTTCTTTAGGTGAGTGGATTTGCCAAAATAATAAGAGCTGTGATTTATAATTGGCAGTAATGCTCAGATAAGTCTAGGAAGGTAGCTTAGGACAAATGGCTGGTTCTTAGTGGACAAGGCAAGATCAATCATGTATAGTCATATCCCTGAAAGAAAATCCAATGGTCATGGTGTTGACAAATGCCTTAGAACTGCCCAAGCCCAAAAAACACAGTGACAAAGTTTTTTTTCTGATAAGTTTTTGTCCTTATCTAGTTCTGTGTTCAAAGGATCACCATTTTTAAAAGGCAGATAGAAGGCTGGATTATAGAGAGAGGGATGAGTTGACTAGAGTCCTGTGAGAGATGATCATGGCACAGAAGCAAAGATATTGATCTCATTTTGCAGAATCACATCTCAGAATGTCAGATACTTTATAGGCAGAGCTACTGGTCTTGGCACAGGTGATGAAGATTAAGATCATAGTTTATGTACTGTGAACCCTCTTTCAGTCATCTCCAACAATCAACTATGGAAGACAAGATTACAAGAGAAAGAAATGCCTTTAATTTATGGAATCCAAAAATTACAAGGCACTAACTTTTTAGCATCTAATATATAGAGAACTAGGTGTACCAACCAGGTACTCTGGGGCCCAGGGACACCCTTAGATTGCTACCCAGATCATCCCTGGCCTCTTACTCTATCCCTGACTTGTCTATATGAGTGTTATGTTGCAGAAATCTGTGTCCTCTGGTCTCTACAGTGTGGTGAAGTCAAACTATTAAACCCCAGGAGACTTGGCCTCTAGTTTATCTACTATCTACTAACTCTATCTACTGACTAGTATAAAACTCAAGCAAGTCATTTATTCATCTCTGGACATCAGTTTTCTCATCGTTTTAAGAAAAAGCCAAGTTTAGTTGATTTTTCCCATTTCTTCCAATACTGTGGATCATTGACTTTATGAATTTTTGAACAAATCTTGCTCAGTCCCATTTTGTACTTATACAATGATGCCTCTCACTTCAGGCCTTTCTGTGTCTCAACCAATATCCACCAAATTCTGTTTGACTCATTTTCCTCTTTGAATCAGCTCTGACCTGGCCCATTTCTGCTTCATATGAAACAGAGCAATATAGAATGAAGGGCACTTATTTTATTTGCTTATCTCCTTCTTGAAAATTCAGCTCTGAACTGCAAACTCAGCAAATAGTTTGTTGAGAACAGGTAAGCTTGCTTTTTAATAAAATAGGAAGGTATCTCATAACATAGGTGATTCCATATTCTTGTAAGTTTTAGTGATCTCTGCACTTAAAGGCATCACAAATGAACTTTGTGGAAAAAGAAAATACTTGGGAAGGAACATTGTTGTCTCAGCCATCATACTTAAAACTAATGAGTTGGGTACTTCTGTTTCTTCTTTTTCTTTTGTACAACTGATTTTATGTATTTGATTAGAGGAAATATTTTGTAGCATTTGAAAGCCTTTTGATGGTTCACACAATATACTCTAAATTCATGTAACAAATTTCGATTTTGAAAACTGCTTCTAAGCAATTGACTTAACCTCACTGCACCTGCTTTTTCTTGTCTATAAATTGAAGAGGTTGAAACAGCTAATCTCAAAGGAACCTTCCAGTCCAAAAAATGTTATATGATTTGATGTTTTCCTCATTTATGTACACAGTAAGAACAACTCTTTTTAGCAGCCAAGGACAATAGAAAGCCTAATGATAATGGCTTTGACAGGGGTCTAATTAGGGCTTTTAGATATAAATTCAATTTATGCTAAGGTGTTTCTCATGAGCCTTAGTTGGATGGGTGCTTTAAGGAATATTACTAAGCTTGGGTGAATTCCAAAGCATCTTTATTTCATGGATCCAATATTTTTGCTTTACAATAGAGTCATACTGATTTATTGTTATAAGTTCATAGTATAGGAGGACTCTGGCAATAAGGAATTTTTTAAAAACGAGAATGATGAATATATTTTGTATAATGTTACATAATTTTAGAGCTAAAAGGGATCCTGGAAAATGATGCAGATTTACTGGTACAGGAACAATGTTAAAAATAAGGCAATATAGGGACCTGATTCATTAATTGGAAGATTTTATATGAAGAATTTCTGGCAATGAAAATTACTTAGGGATTAAATAATAAAGCTGGACCTGTTTCCAAGACAAAAGAATTGTTCCCATTATTCCTGCCAGATATCATGTAGAGAAATAAACAGCAAAACAGGAAACAATTTGAAAATTTTATAGGTTACTATTTTAAAAAATTATATTCTGTCAACTTGGATTGCAAAAACCTGTTGCTCAAAAATGGGCATTGTTCTCAAATAAATTTGAGAAACACTGGTTTGAAGAAAATTGTCATATTTTAAATATCAAATTTTTAGGACCCTTAATATTCTAGTGTTTGATAGATAATTTGGTCTCCAATATAGGAATAAAGCATATGGTTTCTAAAATTTATCGACCGGGGAAACTTTAAGAATTGTGATCAGGTTAAAATATAATTTAGTAATTGTAAAATAAAAAGAATGTTAGCATACATTTTTGAATTCTGGTCCCTGTTATATAAAACATTCAGTTTAAAAAATATTTGTGATTTGAGTTGCTCATGCAAGTGTGTGTGTGTGTGTGTGTGTGTGTGTGTGTGTGCGTGCTTATGTATTAACATTCATTTGGGCAAATATTTAGAAGAAATTTAGTGATGATGCTATTAGCCTTTGATGTTCTGGTCTGTTTCTCTAGCTCCATTTTTTAACTGTCTCACTATCTAAAACTGAATGTGACTCCACCTAAATTCTTTATCCATGGCCCACCTTCTCCACTCCACAGTCAAAATGTCCAAGACATAGGATGGCTCCTACTTAAGCATGCCTCATCTCAGTAAACACAAAGTATCTTAGTATACATGTCAGAGAATTGGGACCATTATTCCCACTGATTATTGCCAAATAATTACTATATACAGCTGACTTTACCTTCTATGCAGCTCTTGAACTGATCCCTTTCTTTCCATCTCTGCTACCAACAAGCATAGGTTAAGTTACTGACCTCCTTCCTCTGCACTGTTGTAAGAGTCTCCTAATTCTCTCTCCAAATGTACTTTTCCAAGTTATTTTTCTCACTGTCACATCAAATATTAAAAACAAAAACTATCACACCTCTTTATCACTCAGTATTCTCTCATAGCTTTTTCCTTAAAGGAAGATAAAACAATCCTTAACATGGCCTACAAGGCCTTAAACGATGTTGGGCACTCTCAACTTTCCTGGTGTCAAATTCCCTTTTTATTTTTAAAATCAGTTATACTGAGATATAATTAACATATGATAAAATGCAACCATTTTGATGCACAATTTGCTTAATTTTGATAAATTTATGTGTCTATCTAATCAAGATATAGATGATTTCCCATCACCCATCCCAAGCAACCTCAAACACCACCACCACCCCCCCCCCTTTTTTTTTTTTTTTGGTTTTCATGATTCAGAATGTTTTTCAGTTCAGTGGAAGATTACCTGGTCTAGGGGCACTTCGGTGGTTCAGTGGTTGAGCATCTGCCTTTGGCTCAAGGCATGATCCTGGGGTCCTGGGATGAGTCTTGAGTAGGGCTCCCAGCAGGGAGTCTGCTTCTCCTTCTGCCTATGTCTCTGCCTTTCTCTGTGTGTCTCTCATGAATAAATAAATAAAATCTTAAAAAAAGATTACCTGACTACTTATGAAGGTGTAGGATATTCCCAAATATTGTTTCCTCTGCCTGGGCACTCTTGCCCACCTGCAACCCCAAGCGCATGCCAAAGTGCCTACCAACTCTTTGTCACCTATCCATTTTTAAAGATTTATTTATTTATTTTAAAAAGAGAGAGAAGAGAGAGCAGGAGAAAGGGCAGAGGGAGAGAAACCCAAGCAGACTCCATACTGAGCAGGGAGCTTGATGTGGGGCTCAGTTTTAGAACACTGAGATTATCCTGAGCCAGAATCCAGTCTGACGCTCAACCCACTGAGCCACCCAGATGCCCAACCATCCATTTTTAGTTTAAAACCATTTCTTTAGTCACTTAAAAGTATGCCTAGCCAGGTAGCTACTCATTAAACATTAGTTTTTATTTTAATGAGTAGTAAGTTAGTTTGAAGAACAGGGTTTTTTGGTAACAAATTCATGGAAAAATGGATAACAGCTCTGGCCTGTTTTTAAAAAAAATAGCAATTCAGCCAGAGACGGTTTTGAAGAAGATGTTCATCCTAACAATTTCTTGAGACCACGAGAAGAGAGTAGTTCTTTTGTTTGTTTTTTAGTTTATTATTGCTCAACGAATTTTCCAAGATGTTATCAAAGGTAGGATTTAGGGAAAATAGAGAATTAAATTATCTGACAGATAAAATATTCTGTAGTTGTAGGAGGGCCCATGTTCCCATTACTGCCCCACAAGATAAATCTGTCTTTACTCAGCTACTAAACTGTTGTGAGGATAGAGAGAAGAGAAAGAAGAGGCAATTATTTTTTCTGGGGCTTATCCATTATCTTTTATTACCTATCTATAGTTGAGATTACATATCCCTTTTTTTTTTTTTTTAAACTTGTCTGTGGAGGTCACTATGAGGGTTATGTCAGCCAGATCCAACTATTGAATCTGTTCTGCCAAAGCCACGTGAACCTAAACCTGTTCTCTAATTAAATATCAATCATTTCAGGAATGCTTCCTTGGTAAGACATTCCTTCTGGTGGTAATGAATCATAAAGCTCAAAAAAAGACAGTTGAAGGAGTAACTAGTGAACCAGTATGGTCCTATTAAAGGGAAGGTAAAAGATAAAATTATTTAGCCAGAATTTGCGATTAAACTTTGCAATTGATCATTTAAATACTTTTCTGAGGAAACCTAAGGAATTTTCATGTAATAAAAATGGCTAGGATGCCACAACTGTTTTCAACTCAGCAAAAATAAAGGGAAGTTGGTCATGTGTTATTATAATGGCTTATATGACTTTTATTCATGAGCTCCCCAAAGATCTTGCATATTCTGGAAACAATCATTTGTTAAAATGCTAAAAAATAAAGATGTTTATTGTTTTTTTATAAAATCCTCTTTGAGATGGACATAAAAAGGTGTGTTTGTTATTTTAATCATAAGTTGTGGTATAATATTTTATTCTGAATATGTTACGGCACTAAGGATTCTAATAGTATCCTCAATTACATTACCGATTCTAACCATCTTAATTGGCCTTACAGATTTAAGTTTTTTTCACATATTTAAGTGCATTTGTAAACCATATATTTCAGTTGTTGAAGAAAGTTAGTTAAGCTGTTAGCTGATCATGGAGTTAGGATTTTACAGTCTCTCATGTGCCTGCTGACATTTGGGCCCTGTGCTGCATTGGCATGCTTTGAGTGTGATCTAATGCACCTGGGGGAGGAAAAAATACTACTGGTACTTCTGGAGCATTTCTTACAGACCAAATCAAATTTGCTTACTAAAAAGAAATTAGGCTGAGGCTTGTGTTGCCAAATGGCATTGGGGAACTCAGATTATGCAATTAAAGTGTTTATGATGATCAAATTAACTAGAGGACAAAGTGATCTATCATAGGGATGAAAAGCTGTATTTTTAAAAAAGGCTCGTCAAATTGAATGATGCATAATAGGTTTTCTCTGAAGTAGTGTGTTGGACACAGAGCATCAAAGTCATTTATACATAAATATAATTTCCTTCTGGAAATTCTATCAGCAACTGCAAGCTCTGATTTGTCTAAAATATAATATATTCAGTTGATTCATTATATATTTGTAGAAAGATAAGTAAAACAAATGCAAATACCTTGTTCAGTTCACTTACTGTTCTCATGAAGGTAAACTTAAAGCTATAGAACTTACTAGATTATTTTTAATGTTATTTTAACAAAAATTTCCCTCATTATAAAAATCGTCAAGTTAGGGGTGCCTGGCTGACTCAGTTGGTAGTGCATGCAACTCTTAATCTCAGGGTTATGGGTTCAGGCCTCACGCTGGGTGTGGAACCCACTTAAAAAAATAATCAAGTTAGAAATTTTAGAAAATACCAATCTATTTTCTGTCACTAAAGATTTGTCTATCCTAGAAGTTTCTTTTTATATCTTTAATTGGTCTCATACAATATATTTTGAAATGTCTGCATTGTACTCTATGGTTGTAATGCTTCAATATTTATTTAAGCAATCAGTGATTATTAAATATTTAGATTGTATGCAGATTTCCACATTATAAGTGCTATAGTTGATTAACATCCTAGTGAATTTCTGTTCATGTCTGGAAGATAAATTGTAAGAAATTAAATTATTTGAGGTATAGGCACATTTTTAAATCTTTCGTCACATTTTGCCAAAACAAATTTGAAAGGTGTTTCTAATTTGAGCCTTTACTAAAAACTAGAATTAGAGATTTAGAAAAATAGTATGATATTTGAAAGATACCTCTAACCTTTGAATAACAGGGATTCTAAATTTTTCTTTTCCACATTTATTGGATATTTGGATTTTTTTTAAAGATTTTATTTATTTATTCATGAGAGACACACAGAGAGAGGCAGAGACACAAGCAGAGGGAGAAACAGGCTCCCTGTGAGGATCCTGATGTGGGACTCAATCTCAAGACTCTGGAATCAGACCCTGAGCCAAAGGCAGACTCTCAACCACTGAGGCATCCAGGCATCCCGATATTTGGATTTTTCTTATGATAGACTGCTCTTAACATATTTTCCATAGGAATAGATCTGATAGCCAGAATGAAGAAGCAGAACTACTCTATAACTGGTCAAACCATTTTTTCCTTTAAAAAAATATACACATATTGTAATAAAAACACTTAGCATCAGATTACCCTCTTAACAAATTTTTAAGTGTACAACCATAGGCTCTAAGGGATTTAGGTTGGATTCTCAGTTTGAAACTATATCAATATTATTAGTATAGTGAGGCTGGACCAATTCAAATGATTTAGTGCTAAGGTCCAATTATTTTTTAACCTGATGTGAATTTATAAGCAAGAAATGTAAATTTACAAATTTAGAATTCGTACCCTCTTTCAGTGTTTCCTTTCTGCTTTTTCTGCTTTTTGCTCTTTTAAAAACATATTTAATTGGCAACGTTATGTAAGTCAGTTTACCTCCATAATTATACACCTTTTCCAACATTAGAAGATTTGAGGATGCACTCTTAGCTCTGTCATTTACAATCCATGATTCTGAGGAAATTACTTAACCTTTCTGATCCTTCTCTCCTAATCAATAAAACGGATTGGAAACAGCTCGTCTTTTAAGGTGGTAGTGAAGGGACACCTGGGTGGCTCAGCGGTTGAGCACCTGCCCCTGGCTCAGGGTGTGATCCTTGGTCTCGGGATCGAGTCCCACATCAGGCTCCCTGTATGGAGCCTACTTCTCCCTCTGCCTATGTCTCTGTCTTTCTCTCTCTGTGTCTTTCATGAATAAATAAAATCTTAAAAAAAAGGTGGTAGTGGAGATTAACTGAGGTATTTCAGTTCAATCATTTAAAAAGTTAAGTGATCACATGTGCATGGCCTGTTGCTAGGGTATTGCATTATGAAGATGGAGATGAAGAACTCTGCGCTCAAGAAATTTTAGGACCAGTAAAGGATCTGGAATTTAGAGTCCGGGGGTTTGAAAAAGACTGGTTTTGGAAGGCATTATACTTTTTTGGGGGGGTCATCCATCCATCGAGTGCCATGGCCAAGAAAGAATTAAGAATAGTGTAACTTAGTAAATTTATTTAAGTAGCATGGGAACAGGACCCATGGGCAGAAAGAGCTGCACTTTTGCTGTGTGAAGCTGGTGTTTGGATGCTTAAGGTTCAAGGGGGAGGGGACATGCAGGGAGTATTAGATCATAAATGTTTTCTTCGAATTTCTACTCATAAAACTGCTTTTATGATATTTCTCTGGTGCTTCTTGATCATTTCGGTATTAACTCTCAGTGAGATATACAGGCAGTCCTGAGACCCTTTGCAAATGTAACTACCAGCACACCATTTGATCCTTATCGGAACTCTGCAGGCTTTGGGTCAACCTTCTGGGCTGAAGGTGAGTGCACATTTTTCTGCTGCTAGCCTCTCATCAGTTTCAATTTCATTATTTCTGCTAATAATATAATGCAAAAAAATCCATTGTCATCCTATTTGAATGTTTGTTTCATTATTAGGTTAATGGAAAGCCTTAATTCTATTGACCTAGGCCAATAGAATTAAGGCCTGTGAAAAGGCCAAGGTCCTTGAACTATCTGTACCATTTGTAAAACAAAACCAAAAAGAAAAAAGTCTAAGAATGATTGATTCTATATTTGGGAAACCTTGCAAGGATGGAAACTGAGAACCAGAGATTTGAGGGGACTCCCTTAGGGTTTTAATGACAAGAACAGGGCAAAATCCAAGTTCCTGGTTGTTTCATGTATTATTACACATTTCCACATTTAAGCCAAAATCACTGTTTTTTTTTTCTCAGCAATACTATTAAGAAAGCGAGATCAGAAGCTTTTCAGTTAAATAATACAATTTTTAAAAAATTACATAGAAAGAACTCTCCATCAGAATGGGGCTGGTTTTTAGCATCTATTTAGTTTTGAATACAAAGCAGTCAATTCTAAGCACTCTGAAGTATAGGTTCAAATGGGAGGCTTTACTCAGAAATAATTTCAACTCCATAAATTAAAGATAGCTTGAGAGTAAATGGTAGTTCTATGTGAAAAAAAATTCCAAAAAAATTTGTGTACAAAAATCTCTATAAATGCTATTATTTCAAGCAAATGGGATCATAATAACATAAAAATGATGGAGAAATACGGGCTATATTATGAATTATTTTAGAGTTGTGGCTGTTACAGCTATTATATCTGATCATTTAGCTAAAGATGAAAACTATATTCAGACAATAAACCAAACACACACTTTACTTGATGTTTCAGAATCCCAATATTTCTCTATAAGGAAAATAAACTAGTTCTTTTTAGTTGATTAAGAGACAAGTAATTCTAATAATCTTAAGAATGTAGAATTGAGAAGATAACGTGACAGTGGAGTTAAAATAATAGAGAGCTCCTAAAGAAAATTATAATCGCCTTCATGACATTTACTTTATAATGTTGACAGAGTCTCATGATTATAGTTGTAGTGTAATGGGCTTTTATATTTGTCAAAACTTATTGAACTGTAGGTTTAAAATGTATGCATTTTATTGTATATAAATTATACCTTAAGTAGATTTAAGTATTAGTTTAAGTTGAGATTTGATGCAGTTTTGATGTCAGATGCTCTGTTTACCAATTCATTGTTCTTCATTCAGTCTCTTAGCTCCTTGTACTTTGGTTACTAGACATAGAGCCTTTGGGAAATAAATACAAATAATAAATTCTTGATAAGAGGGGTGATGAAATACTTGCAATATATCTTAGAACTCTATATGATAACATTTTGGTATTCCGTGGAAGGCACCAGCTCTCCACAGAGTTCAGCAGCAGGATTTTGTACAAGGTACTGTCATAACTTAAAGGGAAACTTTCATGATGTCCAGAGTCCCTGATGTCCTGCAAGTGAAGGAGGATGTCCTCAAATTCTTTGCAATGGAAGTTCACTTAGCTGGCACACAGCCTTGACTTTCTAATGGAGCAGTACATAAGCCTAGGGAAAATGATGATCCATACATGATAAATCTGAAGAGAATCTAGGAGGAGCTTCTGCTGGTAGCTCGTACCATCTTTACCTATGAACACCTGGCTGACAGCAGTGGCCTGCTCTCTGGGACGATTGGCCTTCTGGCCACTTCACTCCTGGAACCCTCACTAACCAGATCCAGGCAGCCTTCTGGGAGCCTCGACTTGCTGTGGTTACTGATCCCAGGGCTGACCGCCAGGCTCTCACAGAGCCCTCCTCTGTTAACCTGCTTGCCGGGGCTAGCACAGACTCTTCTGTACTGTGTAGACACTGCCTTCTAATGCTCTAACGAGGGAGCTCACTCAGAGGGTCTGATGCAGTGGATGCTGGTGTAGGAAGTTGGGCACTGGCATGGCACCAAGTAAATGCCAGAGTGGTCTCAGGTGATCTCTGCTTCTACAGAGATCCTGAAGAGATTGAAAAAGAAGAGCAGGCTGCTGCTGAAAGACTGTGACCAAGAAAGAATCTCCTGGTGAGTAGCCTAGTCCTGCTCCCAAATTTGCTTCTACTTAACCTGAAGTCACAGAATGGTGTGAAGGAGTGCAGGTGCCCCCTGTGCATGTTCAGTAGCTCTCTCTCTGAAGTCAGGCACCCAGCCTGCCACTAAGGACGGGGCTGCAGCACCCACTGCTCCGGCCATGGAAGGGGTAAGAGCAACCATTGAGTGGTTTTACATTACTCTTCCATAGACTCTTGAGCAGAACATGGAAACAAAGTTGACAGAAGAGAGACAGTTGAAGGAAGGAAGGAAGGAAGGAAGGAAGGAAGGAAGGAAGGAAGGAAGACGGACATGTAGAAGATACCCCTGGACTCTTGGCATTCTCTTACTTCTGAACAGAGCTACAGTACTCATTTGTTTCAAGGAACTGATTTTTACATTACTTTAAAATTGGAGATGATGACAGAAGCAGCTATTCCTTCACACAGTCAGTACTCCTATGTACCCCCTCATGCCAAGAATTTGAGTGTTAACCCCAGTTACAAAAAAAGGGAAGCAGAATCTCTTAGAGAAAATGTGATTCTATTTTGGGCATAGATAATTCAGAATGGGCACAAAACTTTCTATTATTACCCAAAAGCAGGAAAGCTTTTAAAAATATCAGGACTAATGCTAAATGGACAAATAATCCAGCTGAAGGAGACTGTTACTGGCTACAGGATGAAAATGTAAGCTCAAAATTTTAAGTAATTGAAATAATTCGAGTTTAGAAATGGCCCCGAGTTCAAAATAAAACTCATAGAAAAAGTGCAAATAAAAGGTGCAGTGGGGAAGTTGTCATGTGGATAAAAAGGGTAACCTTGAAAGCAGAAGGCCAGCTTTCTCATTATTAATTTTAGTAAGTAGAATAGAATGCATGTGTACATGTTTTCTACATATACATATATCTTTGTTTCAATGTTTAAGTATGAGTGTATATAGAGGGTTATTACTGATTAGCAAGATGACAGCAGATACCTAAAAGAGGAAGCAACTATAAATAGTTTGTGCTTGTTTTTTTTTCTCCTGCATATGCAGGTCATATATGTATGTAGCTATGTGTAATCATAATCTGTAAGACAGAGTAAAGAGGACTATTTTTTTTTGTTTAAAATATTTTATTTATTTATTCATGAGAGACATATATATATATAGAAAGAGGCAGAGACACAGGCAGAGAGAGAAGCAAACTCAATGCAGGGAGTCCAGTGTGGGACTCCATCTCGGGACTCCATATTCACACCCTGGGCCGAAGGCAGATGCTCAACCATTGAGCCACCTAGGTGTCCCAAGAGGACTATCTTTGAATAAGCCAAACATTTTCCATAAAGGTAATAATCTTCCTGAGAACTCTATAAAACAAGGCATTAGCAGATGTCTAATTACCAAATGATTCCAGCATATGATAACTAGGTAGAAATATTGTCCCTAGTTGATCAACTCTGGTGGTCCTATGCATTAATGAATTAACATTACATTTGGGGATAATCTAACTAAATGTTCCAAGGGAAAGAATTACTGGGTCAGACTTGAACCTTTATTTGTTAGAAGATAAAATGGCTGAACATTATAATGATTTTAAGTTTAGAGAGCCAATAGAAATTTTTAATCATAATAAAAGATTTGTATAGGTAATTGGACAAGGATGATGACTTAGCTGGTACTGACCAGTTAAAAAGTAAACACATCTTTTCTGGAAATGATGTTAAAAGACTGGATTTGCTCCATGATGCTGCAAGTCAAATCATCTGAGTTATACAAAGAATCACTTGCTCCTTAAGCCAGAACTAGCAAGGACCTTTATATTTTTTTAATTAATTAATTAATTAATTAATTAATTAATTATGAGAGACAGAGAGAGAGAGAGAGAGAGGCAGAGACACTGAGCAGAGGCACTGCCCAGAGACACTGGGCAGAGGGAGAAGCAGGCTCCATGCAGGGAGCCTGATGTGGGACTCGATCCCGGGACTCCAAGACCATGCCCTGGGCCAAAGGCAGATGCTCAACCACTGAGCCACCCAGGAATCCCTAGCAAGGACCTTTAAATCTGAGGTAAGGTTCTTTCTATTTTTAAAAGGTGATATTAATTATTATTCTAGGAAGTTTCCAAAATATTTTTTTTAGTTAAAATATTTACCCTCAAGAAGGTATAAGACAAGGAATCATAATATAATAACAATATGAGTAGATGAATACATAAACAAACAAAAATAAATTGCTGATCAACAACCACCTGTACATTTGAGGGTGACCCTCTGAATATTTCTAGGGATTTTTTTGTTCAACTCATTCTTCTTTCCTATGAATATTTAGCTACTTGGAATCTCAGATGCCTCGACTCAGGGAGTCTATCAGCCCATTTCCTCTTTGTGTTTGGACATTCTTGAAAGAGTGAAACAGGGCATTTGTAAGGCTGGCTTCATTTATTTCCAGTGTTTCAGGGATGAATGGTCTTTATTGACTGATGTCCAGGAGTTTTGAAAACTTTTGATTCACATATTTTATCTGTTGTGTTTTTTGTCGTTGCTGCTGTTGTTACATGGGGGGAAGATAAATCCTGTCCCTAGTGGTCCATCTGGTCCAGAAGGAAGAGAGCACCTACATGTCTGCTTAATATTTTGTGGAACCAAATGAGAGGTACACAAACAGCATTTCTGCAACATACTGAAATATGTTTTTTTTTTTAAGAAAAAGCATTTGTCCATTTGAGTTGAGAGCTGATCAGTCCCCTTATTTTCATGAAAAACTATTTTTACTTGAAAGATTAACTGACAATATATGTTTTTTTTAAATACTTGGGTATTGGCAAATATTGACTTAAATATGAAAGAAGTGATCTTGCCACTTCAAAGAAAATCAACTGATATTTGCTGCCAGTGATAAGATTCAAGCATTTAAGGGAAAATTAGAATTTTGGAAAATTTGTGAGTACTACTATGAGCTTGAGAGCTTCCCAATCCTTACAAACTTTTCTGATAAAGACAGTGGTGATACCAACAGATATATTTTAACTCTGCTTAATAAAATATGTTAATATTTGAAATAAATGCACAACTCAGTGAACTAGTATTTTTCAAGTGATCAATAGCAGAAAAACATGTAGAGTAAAAGACCAAAGTGAAAGAGAGAGCATTTTATGTAATAGTAAAAGATAACAGAGTTTAGCAGTGTGCTTTGGTTTCAGATTGCACATTGCAATAAAGCTTTAATAGACTACCACTTACTGAGTTTTGGTGTAGTATGGAGAAGAATATCCAAAGTTTTCTGGAACGTCCATTAAAATACTCCTCTTATTTCTGACAGCATATCTGTGTGAGTCTAGAGTTTCACATCGAACAAAAGAGCACGTTGCAACCCACTGAACTCAGAAGCAAACATCAGAATCTCTGTCTTCTGTGAAGCCAGACACTACAGAGATGTGCAGAAATGTAAAATAGCACCACTCTTCTCATTATTTCAGGGGGGATAAAATAGAGCCCATTTCCTTCTAAAATATATTATTTCCTTTAACATATAGTGTAATTATTAATGTAATGCAATTATTGTTTTAAAAAGAGTTAATGTTTTATTTTTTTAAACTTTAATTTCATACATGGTAAAAAAATTCTCACATGGTAAATATTGACAAATATAACCAATGTAAAACAAATGTTCTGTGAGATTCTCAATAAAGGGAGTCAGAGACCAGAAAGTTATTTTTCTAATCATTGTGATATTATGGGTATAGCCAACATTTTCAAGCACTTACTGTATGCTTTGTGTTAACAAACTCTGCTAATATATTCTCTATTGTTGAATTCTCACAATAGAATTATAAGGTTAATGTTATTATAATCTCCTTTTTTTTATAAATGTAGAAAATAAGGCACAATTTCCCCAAAGCTACACAAATCTTAAATGGAAAAAAAGTCAGAATTTGGACATGGGCAACATGGCTGCTTTGACCACATTCTGAAATACCATTCTATATTTCTGTGCTATGTTTGTTCTAAATCTTACAGTGGTTTCAACATTCAAAATTTTTATTAGAATTATTTTAAATATCTATGGCATTTATTGTTTGTGATCAGTTTTTAAATATTGGAGGTAATTTGTCAAATTCTCAAGTTAGTATTTATTTTTCATTACTGAGTACATATTGAAGGATATTGGTAGTTTAATGTTTAAGAGACATTATTTGTTAGTGTAATTTTAGGACTAATATGTCAAGGAAGTATCAAAGTCGAGGGAGTAGTAGTGTTCCTTTCCATACACAAAAGCTGAAGTACTGAGGATGAGCACCATTTGGATACCAGACATAATTGTAAAAATGATGGCAAATCACATAAGAGCTTTGAGCTGTACTTGAATTGAGCATACACCAACCCTGTGATTTGTGCATCTTTTTATTTGAGGATAATGATAGTACTTGACTGTGACAGGAGGACTTACTAAAGACTCATGGACTCTTTCGCTAGCAATTGCATGCAGGGGCCATTCTATTCACATTCTAACTTTTTGAATCAGTTAAGATTTATACGACTGGGGTATCTCTTGATTTAGACTCACTTATAAAACTGAGATACAGAAAAACAAATTAAGAATACTTCCAATAAAGTATGAAATGCTTTTTTTATTCTTAAGGGAGTCATGAGGAAGTCTTTTGAAGTGAAATGCCCTTATGTCAACAACTTAGTTTCAAATGGTAGAGCAAATCAAACAAACAAAAACAAAACAAGCACCAGTCCACCCCACTTGTGTGTGTATGTGTGTGCATGTAGAAAAGTAGAAACATAGTGAAATGTCCAAAAAAAAAAAAAAAAAGAAAGAAAATGTCCAAATGCTACCTTTGATGAATCTAGACGAAGAGTATATGGGTATACCCATACTTACAGTGCTATCATTTCAATATACTTTTCAATATGCTTTTCTGAATGTATAAAATTTTTATAATAAATAAGGCTCACAGATAATAAAAAGGACCATGTGAAATAGGATTAAAAACAAAAGTGAATGTAGATTTTGAATTTTGCTTGCATGTATGAGCAATTTTCAGTTTCTTAAATATGCAAGGCCAGACGGAGACACATGGTAGCTCCTTGTCAGAGTGATTTTTAATATTAATCTTATGTTTACTTGGAAGGGTATTGAAAGATATTTTCTCTAAATAAAAAGTTTATACTTACGTTTAAAGCTTGAAATAGGTATTTGTTACCAATACTATTATGTAGGTTAACATACTTAAGTGTCTTTTGTTTTACATTTTTCAGCCACTCCTAATTTAGAGAGTCAATACAGTTTATCAGTAAGAGCAAGGTTTCAAATTTCCTGGGTTCTGACCTTATAGATCCCTGGGCAAGACATTGACACTCTATGTACCTATTTTGCTATTCTATAAAACTGAAATAATCATAGGAGCTAGCTTTTAAGAAACTTGTGAGAACTCCTTGAATTGACACATGAAATTTTTAGAAGCCTGCTGGCAGCATAGTAAGCCTTCAATACATTTGAGTTATTTTTATTATAATAAATATAATATTATTATTTATAGTGTTATACAGTTGCTAATATAATTTACTTAAGTAGATCTAAAAGTCTTAGAACCAGATCTTATATATCTTGGGTTCAATATTTCGGTTGAATGTAACTAGATCTTGCACCATTTCAATTCAAATGTGCAATTAACTGTGTCTTTGATCTTCATAGTCTAATGGGTGGTTTTAAAATTGTTGCAACTGTAACTGTCAACTTTATTAGTCTTAAAAAATTAGGGTGCCTGGATGGCTCAGTCAGTTAAGCATCTGCCTTTGGTTCAGGTAATGATCCTAGGGTCCTGGGGTCAAGCCCTGAGTTGGGCTCTCTGCTCAGTGAGGAGCCCACTTCTCCCTCTCCCTCTTCCCCTCCTCCCCCAACTAGATTCTCTCCCCTTTGCTCTGCGTGCTGTCTCTTCTTCTCTTCTAAATAAATAAGAAATCTTAAAATAGAAAAGTTGAACAGTTAAATGAACCTAAGCATAGTTTATCTCTACTCTGTTTTTGGCAGATTTGTGTCCATTTTGTTGCCTGTTTTTTAAGGGCTTTTATAGAAAATCATGAGTTCCTAGTAACTGATCAACTTTCTGATTAGTTTTAGTAAGAGGATCCTCCTTTATATTTTGCACCCCAAAAGGTTGCTGTGCTGTCCCACACTTTAATGTCAGGTACTGTGCTAGTGCTTTATTTGTGTTTTCTTACTTAATCTGTATAGTAAACCTGTGAAGTTGGTTACATTTAGCCTGGTTCATTTAAGAGGAAAACTGTTGTTCCGGATGTTCAGTGATATGTTCAAGGTTACATAGCTAGTAAGTGGCAAATCAGAGGTTTGAACCATCACTTCCTTGAATGAGAGGCTATTTCATTCCCTGAAAGCTAGAAGCATTTCTACCTTTTTTAGCCTCAAGGAAAAATTATTGAAATAATTAGTTCCATCAAAAAGGGTGTTCATAATACTAGATCTAGAGCAGTTGGGCCATCTTGGTATGGTTCCTCAATAATTGAGATAAGTGTGGGGAAGAATACAGTCTTTGGAGTATGTTAAGGTGGAATTGAATCCTTTACTGGCCACTTTAGCAGCTTAATCTGGGTCTGCAGTCTTCTGCAGACACTAGTTGTTTCTTAGTCCCATTTATGGTAAAGCTATGTTCTGGTCCCAACCCTGCAATCAGTTGTTCATCCAAAGTGTTTTCTTCCTATGATCATTTGCTTGATTGGCAGTTTATTTCTTCCTGTTGCCAGGTCCTCTGCTAAGTATTCCCCATCAGAGTAAATATATTCTAAATGGAACTTTTCATGGAAGAGTAACAATATGCAGTTTTGTTTATGCAACATTTATAAAATCATAATGACTTATATTTTATTTCTTTTTAGAGCAGAACACCAGATAATCTTATTAGTTTTGAAAATGTTAATCCTTTTTAGACATGCTCCTTAAAAATGGGAGTGTTAGTAATCATGTGTTGACACTGATCAGATTCAGTAACCAGGATTCCTAAAACACGTAACTCAGTTCTATTTGATGGACATTAACTCATTTTCCATCAGATTAAATTATCTTCCTAGGGATAGTTTTAAATTGAAATGAGATTGAACTGAATAAATTAGCTGAGAAGTCACTTGATTGGACAGAGGGAGAACCAAGAATTTGAATTGTTACAATTTGTGTTTGGGGAGGTGGAAAATGGCATGTGGTATGATGAAAAGCTTTCTTAGTGAATTAGAAAACAGCTTAGAAAAGGCATGGATCTATAAACAAAATGTATTGACCGAAATAAAATGCCTTAAGATTAAGATTCGTGAATCCCAAGTATGGAAGGATTATACATTAAACTACATAAACAAAATAGTCATTGACTGCTAGGGAATAGAATATTTAATAGTGGACAATAATGCTGTTTTGGTTTAAAAAAATCACCGAGGATAAAACTAGAGATATTACAGTACTTATCTATATATATTTTCTTTAATGCACACTTAGATGTAAAATGATCATTAATATTCACAGTGTAGTAAAGCATTTGGCCTTTTTCAAAGAAAGATGTGATCTTTGCCATAGCCTCCTGGAAGGTAATCTATTTTGTACCCAACAGGAGCGACTTTGTTTAGGGTACAGGGCTGACTACACTGGATCTTAGGATAGGGTCAACCACCTCTACTAGTTTCAGAATGGGGGCTGATCTCACCAGAAAGACCAACTGTGCGGCACGGGACAGGAGTTTTGAGTAAAGTGGTATAAGTTAACCTAAAGACTGAGTTTAACCATGTCAGCAATCAATCAATCATGCCTTCATGCCAATGCTTCAGTAGTTACTTTGGACACAGAAACTTGGATGAGTTTTCTGATTTTGGAAATACTTTGTGCAAATTTAGTACACCATTGCCAGGAGTGGACAATGACAGCTTCATGTTTGGGATCCTCCTAGACTCTGACCCATGCATCTTGTTTGGGCTTATTTTACTTTGTATTTTAAAGTAAAATAATAAAAAATATTAATAAAATAAAAATAAAAATAAATAAAAAATAAAGTAAAATAATAAACAGTAACTATAAGTATATTAATATACTTATATTTCATAGGAAAAGATAATCAAACGCTCAAGTAATATAGTCTTTATTGATTACCTATTATACATGTCTAACTGAAATATGATTGTTTTATTACTCTAGATAGTTTATTTATAGGGATATGTCATTCATGCTATGTATCTGATTAGACTATATAATAGCCATAATTCACTTATTCATTAAGTGGTAAAATATAAATATTTTGGTAGAATAGTCACATTCCAAATCCATCTCAGTTTTTTTTTTTTTTAATTTTTACCATTTTGGGAGATTTTGCTCTGTCTGAATTTTCCTGAGCTTGTCCTGATGACCTGAGAATAGCAAGACTAATTATTTTGTTGTGTCCTCATCAATTGTACAAATGAACTGAACCAGCCAAGTAAGTTGGTTCCATTTCATTAGTTCTTACTCCTTCCACTGCAGCTGTTGTCATTCGTGGGGAAGTGAGCTTACAGAAACCAGCTCTCCCGTTAAGTGGAACAGTGCCAACTCTGTTGGGGGAACATAAATTCTAAGAGAGTTATATCTCAAATCCATTATTAATAAAACCTTGTGCTGTGGGCTTCAGCCTACAGCAGATGTTTATGAACAGGTCAGGAAATGAAGATTGGAAATTGGAACCTCGGCCTTTAATTACAGCTGCACAAATGGTAGGAGTTACAGAATTGTTAAAAATCAATTAAGAGAGATTGTCACCTGATCTCGCTGCACATAATCTGTTTAATTAGGTAGTCTGTTTCTGAAATCAAATGTTTCTGGAAACTGTGACTTTCTAAAAACAGCATGGCATTTTGATTAGAAAGTATAGAGATTCCTTGGGCCCTGTTATTTAAAAGAATATACATCTGAAATAATTGCACTGCTTTGTACCAATTATCTAATCTCTGACTCAAGCTTGTTGGGGGACCTCATCTGGTACCCTTTTAAAATGTAATAGAATTTTTACAAATTACTACTATAAACTCCTGAGCACTTTATAATTTTTATCTTACATGCTCAGTGACATAAATAATCTTAAGGCTTCTGTAATATAGAAAAAAGACCTTGTATTGAAATGTGTCCATACTTCTAAATTCTATAATCTTAAATTATAAGAAATCAAAATTTTGATTCTACCTTTTACAAAATAACTAATCTATGTATGCTATAAAGTTTGCTGTGATTATTCAATGCAGGACTGTTTGAACAGATATTAGAGAAGGCTCTGAAGCAGAAAAAATCTTTTAGAAAGTGGTAAGAAACCTTTTATATTATTGATGTCAGTGATACTGCTATGACTCCACCAGTCCCTTAGTTGAATTCTAGCACTTAATACTTGCTATCTTATTTATTCCTCATATAATATGAGGAATTATTTTATAGATGACAAAATTCAACCTCAGTTGGTTTTGGTAACTTCAGCCAATAGGTCTGTGGGGCATCAAAATGAAAACTCTAGTGAGTGCTGGAAAATGGTTTTTCTGGGATGCCACTAAAACCTATTTGAGTGAGGAGAATAAGTGAGGAAATGATTGAACAAATGTAGTCAATGTAAAACTCATTATTATGTCATATCTGAATCACAATGGCAATGGTAAAATTATCTTTTATCTATTTTAGAAACACTTTTATATGAAAAGCATCCTATTGATGCCATGTGTTCATTCAGTAAAAAAAATAGCAGAGAAACTGTTTAACAATGCAACTAACATCACAAGTTAATATCACATTTATAATTATAGCAATTAAAAAAACTTAAAGTTTATATGAAAACTTTCAAATATGTAGGAAAATAGATTGTGAAATGCCTCTCATACACTCAGGACCTAGATTATGCTAATGTTTTGCCACATTTTATTGTTTTTTTTTTTCCTGCCAAATAATTTTCAAATAAATTGCAGATATGACACCTCAAACCTAAGCATTTTTGTATTAATTCCAAAATGAGATTTTTTTTTCTGCCAGTGTAGTACCAGGTGGTATCATTATTGCAGCCAACAAATTAACACAATTCCTTAATATCAATTGCATTTTAAAATTTTACCAGTTAAACAAAAAAAAAATATCTTTTAAAGTTCATTTGTTTAAACTAAAGATCCAACTAAGGCAAGACACTATTTTTAGTTGGTATGTTTCTTTGATCTCTTTAGTCCCGCACCCCCTTTCCCTGCCCCACCCATCTTTTTTTTTTAACATTGACTTGCTGAGAGCTGGTGCCACTAATTGCTTACTCTGCCTCATAATATCACATGACTTGTTCCTATACTCCCTTTTTTATTTACTGGTAGATGAGAAGTTAGATTTAACAGCTTGGTTAAAATCAGGTTAAAGGATCTTGGGAAGAATCCCTTATAAATGATGCTGTCTGGATACACACAAAGTCTAATCATCCCATTTTTCATTTTGCTGAATGATCTGTGGATTCAGGTGGTGGCAGCTCGGATTCTCCATGGTAGAGTGTGCTTTTTCTCTTTCCCATCTGGATCTTGCTGTGGAAAGTGCAACTGGAAGCTATACATTTTTAACTTTGAGTTTCATGCTAATCTCTGCCAGTCACACTGTATTCCTTCTATTTATATTTTCCCTAGCTTGATGGAGCATAATTCTGAGATTTATGATAGGAGACATGGGAGTTAATCCTCGATTGTTTTTTGGCTATATTCTAATTTAGACTGAAATTGAAATAATATAAAACTGCTCATGATATCTGGGGTTTGCAAGCGGCAAGTCCCCTCAGTAAAGCACAAGCTTTATAGAGATCCTTTTATGTAGGTTTATTTTTGAAAGAGCTTAGCTTCTTCCTTTGTTTCTGGTTCCAGAAAGCAGACAGAGCTGGGTTTGCTTCTGGAGAACTTACAAGGGGAGATGTTGATACTTTGATAAGGCAAGTGATGGATCATGGAAAAACACCTGGCAAGTGGTTCTTTCCTCAGCCAGAACAAATCTATTTTATGTAAAACTTCTAATTCTATGTAAAAATTGTATTTAAAATGTTGAATGTTACAGACAGAATAAATGCACACAAATTCCTAAGTCACAACTAACGATATATGCAAACAGAAAAAGTGTCACCTCTTATCTATGTGGATTTGGTACATGGTGTGGGAGCCAGGGAATCACTTGGATTGTATCACCCCCAAGGAAAAAGCTGGAAGACCTTATCACTGCAGCTCTCTCTCAAAATGAGCGGTCATAGGGAGCCATGTAAAGTTGGCTAGTGTAAGCTCCATGCATGGATGGTTCACAAAAAGTTTTCATCATTTTTTTTCAAATGGACTGGCAATTTCAAGTTGCTGGCTTTTGCTTTTTCTCTCTTGGGACTATTCTTCTTCCTTTCTCTGCCATGAAGATCCTTAATGATCCTTTAGAAGCAGGATACAAGTCATCTCATTTCTAAAGCCTTTTCTGAGCCTTCTTCTGTCTTCTTAATATTGAGCTTACTAATTCACAATTGATCTTTGGTATAACTGTTTTCTCCCTTAACTGAGAGGCCCTCGGGGTCAGGTATCATGTCTCTTTCATCTTTGTTAGTCAGTTATTAGAATCCTTGTAAGGAATAAATATGTGTGTAATGCATGAATTAATAAACAATTGTATGCCTCTGCAACATTGGAAAATAAGTGAGGAGCAGAAAAGAGGGGGGAAAGGAGAGAACTAATCGGTATAAGGGTCTGAGATTGGATTTAAGTCTCTGGCTTTGGAATATCACTGATTTCTGGTGTGGAAAGGGACTTGTAGTCAAAGACAACACTGACACTCGTGTAACATCATGCATTAAGTTGAACTTTTTAATTTATTTATGACACGAACCTAATAATACCTAGAATTCCTGATGTTCCAGAAATCTCCTATTGTTTTAAATTCTCAAATGAGCAGCCTTTGGGGTGTGATAAACTAGAGCTGAGTCTAAGGCATTTTGTATTCATAAAACTTCGCAGAGTCACTAGTAAGTACTGGATATGCTTAATGAACTGAGCAGAAATAACTGTCTGTCAAAATAACATTTATGGAAGGAAGATTCCAAGGAGAGACCAGAAAGTCTCCAGCTTTCTAAAGAGTTTACAGAGCTCCTACAATTGAGAAGAACCAAGAGTGAGAGATATGAGACTCCAAAAGAAATGTTATCTGGTATTCCCTCAGGGCCTTCAGGGATGTGCTGGTCAGAATCTGTAAGTAGGCTTTCATCTACATACTCACTTGAGATGCCTCGGAACTTGGCGCTGTCAGGTGCTAACTGGGGGCAGGATGACCAGGATTGGACCTCAGCCACTCACAACGCTTCTATTCCAAGGCATGAAGAGGAACAGGAAGGATGGAGATGCATTTCTTTAGCTTCACATTCTTTTCAGTGGGATGATGGAAAAGAACTAGCAATAGTCTATATGTGGAACTATTATACACACACATACACACACAATTATGTATGGGGGCACCTGAGTGGCCCAGTCAAGTAAGTGTTCAACTCTTGATTTCAGCTCAATGATGATGATCTCAAGGTTATGAGATCAAGCTCTTCATGGGACTCCATGCTCAGCAGCGGGGGAGAGGGTCTGCTGGAGATTCTAACTCTCTCTTCACCTCTCCTCCTGCTTGCAAACACTCAATCTCTCTCTCTCTCAAGTAAATATATATTAAAAAAAATAATTATGTAAGGACAACAGCTAACAAATACTGCCTCAGAAACTTAGAAGAAAATAGAAAATGACAGCAAAGAAACTGGAAACAATTTTTTGATTTTTGGCAAAGATTGTAACAAAAGTAATATTTTCAGTTTGACAATGGATCTGGAATACTTGAAGATGCTTTTAGTCTAAAGTAGAATTTATTAAATTTAGCAAAATGACTTATAGTTTAGAAAACATAATAAAGTGGTATTGATATATATGTGAAGTGAAAAAGTGAAGCATAGAAAACTCAGCAAAATTCTATTTACTTCAGTATTATTCAATCTTATTTTGAGTATAATATTTTTTTCTCAGTTATGTCAGTATTGAAACAAAAAACTTTTGGAAAAAACCCTGAATTTGCAATTATGTGTTAAGAAAGGAAAAGATTCCTTCCTTCAAAATTTTTAAGAAAATAACATTTAACATTTGAAGCTTAATTTTAAAACATTACTCTTCTTATAGACACTGATATTTACTTATTTATTTATTTAAAAGATTTTATTTATTTATTTATTTATTTATTTATTTATTTATTTATTTAAGAGAGAGTGCTCACAAGCAGGAGGAGTGGCAGAGGGAGCAACAGAAGCCGAAGCTCCCTAAGCAGGGAGCCTGATGCAATGTGAGGTTCAATCCAGGACCCTGGATCATGACCTGAGCAGAAGGCAGATACTAACTGATGGAGCCCTCCAGGCACCCCTAGATACTGATTTTTAAAGCTTAAGTTTTAAATTATCCGCTGTTATTAACATTATAAACAGTGAAGGTTTTTAATAATTTTGTAATAACGTGTGTATAGTAGTAGTTTGATTAAGACAGTGCAGAAGGCAAAATTCAATGTTTTCTTCAATGACTATCATATACATGCTTGACATGGGACTACAGAGATGGTTTGGGTTCATGTTATTTTACAGTATTTATATTCTATTAGGTGAGATTGATTTTAAGTAAGTAAATTATGAGAAATGTGACGAATGCAGCACTAGGAAAATGTTTTTGCTCTAAATATAATAACAAAGAGAAGAGAAAGATAAATTCTGCCTAGGGACCTAGTTATGTTTCCTCAAGGTGGTGACACCTGAACTATTGTTGTTATTGTGGTAGTTGTGTTTTTTTTTTTTTGATTACTGATTTATTGATTGTTAGTTTGTCTTCTAAGTATGAATAAAGTTCTTTGAGTTTTCATGTTCAAGAAGAATGTAAAGGGAGATGGATTCTTTTGACAGAAGCACAGACACATGGGTCACTGTATAATGTTTGAGGAATAATTACTAATTTGGTATGGCTAGTAGTCAGGAGTGGTTTTGCTCCTGAGAACACTTGGCAATGACTAGAGACACTTTTGGCTCTTAAAAAGGGGTGCTATAGCACCTAGCAGGGAGAGGTCAGGGATGCTACTAAATATCCTAAAATCTTGAAAGAACATCCCTCACATCAAAGAACTACCTAAACCCAAAATGTCAATAATACTAACTTGGGAAGACCTTGGCTGAGGCATTGAAGCTGAGGTGATGAGGGAGGGAGAAATAAAAGGGAAGGAGGCAGAGAGTGTCCACATTATGGGGAGTTGGGGTGGCTATGAATACTAGGCTTAGAAACAAATGAATAGTATGAGTATAATCAATGATGATGGCTTAAAAGAAAGATGGAGGCCCAAATTACAATGACTCTGGTGTACATGGGCCCAAACTAGGGATTACATCCACACAGGTCTCCTCCAGAGTTACTTGTACAAGGCAATGACCTCCATGACCAATTGGAGTGAAGAAGTCTTTTCACAGCTGTGAAGTATGAAGACACTAAAGAAATCACAGAAGCTGAAATGATGTTAAAGCCAATTTAGTTTAGATGATGTTTAATGTGAAAAATTTTTTTGGAAAAAGATTATGTCTAATTTAGAGATTACAGGCATGATTATCCAAAAGGATTGGGAAAGGCAAGTAGGTCGATGAAAATTGGGAAAAAATCTTGAGGCAAGAGAGGTCAAGAATAATGGCATAGAAATGTCTGACTTAAACAATGGGGCTAGTGTGGGAAGTATCAAGCCATGAGGTAGAAGAGCACAGCATTAACTCAATGGAGAGCTTTGGCTTTGGCTCTTGGTTTTCAGAAGTTTTGATTTGAGGTAGTGAGTTAGAAAGAATCTTTGTAAGTTCCTGAATGGGGGAGAAATGAATGGAAATAGCCTTTGAGTAATACTGTGTTTCCAGCCCTGTGTTAGATATATCATAGACTGAAGAAAATGAAGCCTGTGACAGGATGATCATCTAGGAGACTATTGAAGTTCTGCCCTCAATTTACAAACAAAATAGCTGCTCTCACTGGTACCCATAAAATATCCTTTTATATACATGAAACTTGCTATTAAGTCTCCTTTCAATTTTCTTAGGTGTCTACACTTAGTCATTCGGCCTCTCCTCATCGGACACATTTCCCAACACTTCATTGATTTATTTCACTCTTGCCCTCTGTACTCTCTCCAACTTTGTTGTTTCATATCTCACTTCATTTACCATGATTCAGATTGACCTTAGTATAGGCATACCTTGGAGATATTGCAGGTTTGGTTCTTGATCACCTCAATAAAGTGAATCAAATGATTTTGTTTTCTCACTGCATATAAAAATTATACTTACACTATATCCTAGTTTATTAAGTGTGCAGTAACATTAAGTCTAAAGAAACAATGTATATGCCTTACTTAAAAAATACTGTATTGCTAAAAATGCTAACTGTCATCTGAGTTTTTCAGGGAGTCGTAATGTTTTTGCTGGTGGAGAGTATTGCCTCAGTATTAATGGCTGTTGACTGATCAGAGTAATGGTTGCTGAATGTTGGGGTAGCTGTAACAATTTCTTAAAATTAACAATAAAGACAACACTGAAGTTTGCCACATTGAGTGAATTTTCCTTTCACAAGCAATTTCTCTGTAGCATCTGATGCTATTTGATAACATTTGACTTACAGTACAACTTCTTTCAAAATTGGAATCATTCCTCTCAAACCCTGCCACTGCTGTATCAACTAAGTTTTTGTAAGATTCTAAACCTTTTGTGTTGTTTCAACAATTTTCACAGCATCTTCACCAAGAGTAGATTACGTCTCAAGAAATCTACCTTCTTAAAAAAAAATCTACTTTCTTTGTTCATCCATAAGAAGGAACTTTTTATGTTTTAAAGTTTTATAATGAAATTGTAGCAATTCAATCACATCTTCAAGCTCCATTTCTCGTTCTGATTCTCTGGCTATTTCTACTACATCTGCAGTTACTTCCTCCACTGAAGTCTTGATCCCCTCAAAGTCATGCATGAGGGTTGGAAGCAATATTTTCCAAACTCTGGTTCATGGTGATATTTTTGCCTCTTCCCATGAATCACGAATGTCCTTCATGGCATCTAGAATGGTGAATCCTTTCCAGAAGGTTTTCAATTTACTTTGCTCAGATGCTTCAGAAAAATCACTATCTAGGACAGCTACAGCCCTATGCAATGTATTTCTTAAATAACTAGACTAAAAATCAAAATGACTCCTTGATCCATGGACTGCAGAATGGACATTGTGTTAGCGGGCATGAAAACAGCATTAATCCCATTGTAAATTTCCATCAGAGCTCTTGGTGATTAGGTGTACGTGACCAGGTCAATGAACAGTAATATTTTGAAAGGAATCTTATTTTTGAGTAGAATGTCTCATCAGTGGAGTGGATTTAAAATATTTAGTGAACCATGTTTCAAACAGAAGTGTTGTCATCCAGGTTTTGTTGTTCTAGAGTGCAGTCAGAATGGATTTACCATAATTTTTAAGAACCCTAACATTTTCAGAATGGTAACTGAGCACTGGCCTCAACCTAAAGTCACCACCTACATTAGCCCCTAACAATAGAATTAGCCCATCTTTTATTTATTTTTTTTTAATTTATGATAGTCACAGAGAGAGAGAGATGCAGAGACACAGGCAGAGGGAGAAGCAGGCTCCATGCATCGGGAGCCTGACGTGGGATTTGATCCCGGGTCTCCAGGATCGCTCCCTGGGCCAAAGGCAGGCGCCAAACCGCTGCGCCACCCAGGGATCCCAGCCCATCTTTTAAAACTTTGAAGCCTGGCATTGACTTATCTCTAGCTATAAAAGTGATATACAGCATCTTCTTTTCAATATAAGGTTGTTTCATTTACATTTAAAATCCATTGTTAAGGGTAACCACTTCATTCATTATCCTAGCTAAATTTTCTGGATAACTTGCTGTAACTTCTTTATTATTGCTTGCTGTTATGAAGGTGGTTTCTTTCTTTAAACTTCATGAACTAAACTCTGCCAGCTTCCAACTTTTCTTCTCCATCTTCTTTACCTGCCTTCATAGAGTTGAAAAGAATTAGGGCCTTGCTCTGGATTGCCTTTGGCTTAAGGGAAATATATTGCTGGTTTGGTCTAGGTAGACCATTAATGTTGGTAGACCATTAATTGTTTTTCATATCAGCAATAATGCTGTTTCACTTTCTTATCATTGTGTGTTTACTAGAGTAACAATTTTAATTTTCTTCAAGTAATTTTTGTTTGCATTCACAATTTAGCTCATTGGTGAAAGAGGCCTAGTTTTCAGCCTATTTCAGCTTTTGACATGCCTTCCTCCCTAAGCTTAATCATTTCTACCTCTTGATTTGAAATGAGAGATGTGTGACTCTTAGTTGAACAGTTAGAGATCATTGGAGTATTATTTTTTTAAAGATTTTTATTTCTTTGACAGAGAGCGAGCATGCACATGTGCAGGGCTGTAGGGGAGGATACGGTTCACAGTGCCCTAAAACAATTACAATAGTAACATGATGATCACTGTTATAGACCATCATAACAAACATAATAATAATGAAAAGATTTGGAACATTGTGAGAATTACCAAAATGTGACACAGAGACATGAAGTGAGCAAATCCTTCTTGGAAAAATGGCACAGATAGATCTGCTCAACACAGGGTTGCTACGAATCACCAGTTTGTAAAAAATACATTATCTGTAAAGTACAATAAAACAAGATGTGCCTGCATTTTAAAAAGTTCAGTTTGAACTCATCAAAAAGAAAGGATATTGTCTTTTCAAAAAGAGCATTTTCTACACTTAAAGTTTTAAAAGAACTTCAAGATTAAAAAATAAGTATAGTCAATCTAAAATGTTATACTTTTATCATAAATACTGAACAGGTAATAAGATATGAATAATATAATAATAATAAGACAAATAAGAGAACAAGAAAAAGTATTATGTTAAAAACAATTTCTTAGAAATGTAAGGTTGCCTTTAGTTTTTATTCAAATCTATTTCAGCTAGAGTCTTCATAGTTCCCTATGAAGCAATCAAGGTTAGTATGTGCCACATGAGTGCCTCAGTACTGCCAGAAGAAAGTTTCTAGGCATAACCCAAGAAAAGGGAGCCTAAGAAGAGCTTTCCTGACTTAAGGAGATAGAGCTGGATGTTCAGGGAACCCAAGATGGCTAAACTTTGTAGGAAAGAGTACCAGAGAGCAGAGAAATACACAGACAGATACCTCTGGATTTCTGTGTAGGGTCCCTTGTGATTATTTAGTAGTAGAGTTCTGGTTAGTTTATGTGTGTGGACAACCAGAGACACAGGAAAACAAATCACCCAAAATAATTAAAAAGAACATTTGGGAATTGTGCTTATTCCCACTAGCCAGAGTGGAAAATTCTGTATTTCACAAGAAACAATCCTCAGAACCTTCTTGCCTCAGTTAAAATTTACCCATGACAAAAGCCTAAGAAGTCTAAAAGCAAGACCCCAACAAATCAAACTATTTCTAAGAAACTCAACTATGCCACAGAACAAGGATCAAGAATATTTATAGGAATAAAAAGTGTGCTCAGTAAATTAAAATTCACCATGAATGGCATCCAAGCAAAAACTGTAAGGCATATAAAAAAGCAGGAAAATATGAGAAAATCAATCAATCAAAACTAACCCAGAAATGGCACAGATGATAGAATTAGTAAAATGTCATTTGAAAACTTATTATAACTTTATTCCATATGTTCAAAGAGCTAGAGGAATAGTTGAGCATGCTAAGTAGAGTCATAAGAGATACAAATTAAACTTTTAGAGATGAAAAACTTCAATGTCTGAGATTTTTAAAAATTTAAAAAATACTAGTTGGAATTAACAGCAGATTAGGAACTTTCCATTGAAGGAAAGTTTAGTGAACTTGAAAACAATAGGAAATATCCAGTGGGAAACACAGAAAAGAAAAAAAAGGCCAAAAAAAAATAAATATAGCATTAATAAATTGTGATGCAACTTGAAGTATCCTAATATATGCCTAATTGAAGTGCCCAAAGTTGGGGCAGGGGCATAAAAATATTTCAGGAGATAATAGCTGAATATTTTCTAAATTTGATGAAAACTATAGACCCCTGCATATACAAGAACTTCAACAAACACAAGAAACATGAAGAAAATTACACTGAAGCACATTATAAACCAACTGCTTAAAATCCACAATGAAAAAGAAAATCTTAAAAGTTACAAAGAATAAAAGACATTGCAAAGCAGAGGAACAAAAGTAATGATGACAGCAGATTTCTTTGGAAACTATGCAGGTAAAAGGCACTGGAGCAACATCTTTAAAATACTGAAATAATGAAGCCATAACCTAGAATTCTTCACCTGGAAAAAATACCTTTTGAAAACAAGGGCAAAACAAAGATTTTCAGACATACAAAAGCTGAAAGAATGCATCACCAGCAGGCTATACTACAAGAATGGAAAAGTATTACCAAAGGGAAATCTGTATCTTCACAAAGAAATTAAGATCACTGGAATGATGACTGTTTGAGTAAATGTAAAGAATTTTTTGTTATTTAAATCTTATTAGAAATAATTTTAGGACACTTGGGTGGCTCAGTTGGTTGAGTGTTGGACTCTTGGTTTCAGCTCAGGTGGCAGTCTCATGGGTCATAAGATTGAACCCCATGTTGGGACCCACGCTCAGCAGGAAGTCTGCTTAAAGATTCTCTCTCTCTGCCCCTTTCTCCACTCTTGTGCATGCATGTGCTTGCTTTCTCTCACTCTCTCTCTAAAAATAAATAAATAAATCTTTAAAAAATGAGCAGTAGTTTAAGACAACACTAATGATGATATATCATGGAGTTTATTGCATACACAGAAGTGAAATGTGTGAAAAACAATAGTACAATGTTTTGCAGAGAAAAAATGGGTGCATGCATACCATAGTATGATTCTTATACTGTATGTGGAGTGGTATAATGCCAGTTGATGGTACACTGTGTAAAATTAAGGCTATATCCTGTAAGCCTCAAAGTAATCAGCAAAATGAGATAATAAAGAAGTGTAGCTACGAAGATACAATGAAATTAGAAAAAAATACCCCATATGAATAGGTAAGAGAAAAGGAAAAAAGGAATGAAGGAAAGTTGGGACAAGCAGAAAAATATATCAATGGTGTTTTTTAATTCATTCATATCAATAATCACATTAAATATTAAGTTAAAAAGATCTAAAGCAGATGCCAGATTGGATAAAAAAGAATTATTATTTATTTATTTTATTTTTTTAAATTCCTTACTTATTTATGATAGTCACACACACACAGAGAGAGAGAGAGGCAGAGACAAAGGCAGAGGGAGAAGCAGGCTCCATGCACTGGGAGCCTGACGTGGGATTTGATCCCGGGTCTCCAGGATCACGCCCTGGGCCAAAGGCAGGCGCTAAACCGCTGCGCCACCCATGGATACCAGATAAAAAAGAATTATATGCTGTTTATAGAAAACCCACTATTAAGGTAATGGATGAATGACAAAAGAAAAGAATGGTAATAAATGTACTGTGTTCATACTAATCAACATGAAGCCCCTTTGGGTTCATGGACTTTGGGAAGGTACAGTTACTATAGGTCCACCTTGTCTGAATCTCTTAACTGGCCTAGGTTCCCTATCACATAACAGTGCATCTTTCAGTGCTCGCCTAAATACCATAGTTATGTAGAGGAATGTGCTAGTCTGGGTATGGAGGCCACCACATCATTTCTGCATAACTTTATGTGCCATTTGGCTTAGAAACTGGATAACACTGAAGAAAACAGGGATTAAAAGTCTAGAAAAAATTCTTTTTCATACTTTTTCAGAGCATATTTGACTACAAAATATGAAATGAAGGACACAGAGGTTAAGTGATAGGCAAAATCCTGTCTGAGATACTTTCTTTCTCACCCTCAAGTATTGGGAGAAGGGCAAGCTACTTTGTGTCTTTATAAACAGTCAGAATTCCATTCTCTCGGAGATATGCCAGGAGTTAGGTTATAGAAAACACATGGAAGAAAGGAGAACACAACCAGAGAGAAAATGTCCCCAAGTGATCATTCCTGTGCAATCATTCTTCAGAATGAGCACCATCCAAAATGAAAGTACTCAGAGATTCGAGTACTCTAAGTAAAGGATCATCTGTTTTCTGCTGACAGTGTCTTCAAGTCAAATTAGCATGTGATGGTGGAGGGAGTGCAGGGGGTTCACTGTGGCAAACATTGTAACATTGTGGGAGATCAGAGACCCAGGATGAAAAGAGAAGTTTGAAAAAGTCTATCTTGAGGAGGAACTCAAAAGTCAAAAGATCAACTTGGTGTCTGGTTCTCCTTGCAGAGGCAACACTGAGGCATGACACCCCCAGCAGCATGCATCATGATCTAAGATCTGGGAACCAGTAAAGTGCCATTTGATCTCTGGCTTTCCACCTACCACATATATCCTTGTCATCGTATAAAATACATTTCCTACTGCCCATCATGGCCAAAAGAATTTGAAAGCCAGCACGTGGAGGGCACGTAAAATCCTTGCCCTCAGCCATAAAAATAGAATGATGCAAGAATTTAGGCAACTAGGCTACTTTTGAAAGTAAGTATGCAATTAACTTGTAGCTATGTTTTAAAATTTTTAACTTGTGTCCTGGCTAAGCAGCAAATTCTCAAGGTCTAAAAATTAGAATTCCAAAGGATGTACGATAAAGATGTTTTCTCCACTTCTCTCCCCTTGACTTTTAGGAAGTTTCCCTTCCTAAAAGTGACCAATAAACAGTTTTAGATGTATTATTTCAGAGATACTCTACTCATTTGTGGTATGTTTCAACGCAAACCGAGGGAAATTTTTGCCTACATTGAGGTTCCTGAATGGCTGACTACCTGTATTTTGCTCAGGCAGGCTTACCTGGAAGTACAACAGTCACACAGAAATTCTGCCCAACTCTTGTTAACTTCCTGCTCCCAAGAGTTACCTTTCCACTCCTAGGGAGATTCAGATTAAACCTAGATTATCATCTGCAAAATAGAGCTCATTGACCAATTCTCCAGGATGTTCATCTGATATGCGCTATGTTCTCATTGGGAACCACTGGCAGCTTCTGATAACAATGGCTAATACTTAGAGTTTGCTCTCTTCCATTCTGTTTGTAAACAATTTACACATAATATGTCACTTAATTCTCCCACAGGCACTAAATAATCTCTGTGAGTTCAATACTGGCATTTTACAGATGAGATGACTGTAGTGCATAAGTATCTATGTAGATTGTCGGGGCTGGTAAATGATGGCTCTTGGATTCAACCAGGCCATTAGGCTTCAAGGTTGTCCTCTTCATCCCTACTTCTCTTATATACACTGATCAAACTGTTCTCTTTCCTCATGAGAATAGAAGGAAGGTAGTTTTTTAGGACCCATGGTTATCATTGAACAATGGTTCCCCTCTTCTCCAACCCCTTTCTTTGCCATAGAAGTTACCATACTCTGCTGGAATGATAAGAGGCTACACCCTGCACTTCTCTCTAACTGAATTTAAGGAGGAATGGAAGCATGTGCACATGTGTGTTTTTACCATATTCTGTGAATTGGTGTCTCTTAAAAGACTGTCTTCTGGAGAAAAGATAACCTGGTTTATTCTCTGCTAGAATTAGAAAATTAGTCTTTCATCACTCAGACAAACATAGGCTAGAACAAACTAAAATAGTGGCCCTGATACTATTTTAGATTGACTAAAGCAAGAAAATGGTGAATAAGGAGAAATGCAATTGGAAGCAGAGCCAACAGAGTTGGCAGAAAAAATACATAAAAATGTATTTAGTTATGTGGGGAGGGTTGTGTGATGTCAAGTCTCTACAAAATCTTAAGTAAAATCTGCATTGCTCTCCAAGAGTTCTTGGTAAAGTGGATTTATTCTGGGGAAAGAAGAAGTGCCAATTTCAAAGAATTGGTGACTGAGAGATATTTGGGTTATGTTAACATTAATTTTTCACATCCTATCCAAACATTTACTGTGCTCAACAGAGTCAGTATCTATTTCTAAAACACTTAATTTAAAACTTAGGATAAGTGATATGATACCAGATTAAAATTCAATAATGCAAAAGACAGAGAAATTTAGTCCTCTCAAATATTTCTTTTTTTTTTTAATTTTTATTTATTTATGATAGTCACACACAGAGAGAAAGAGAGGCAGAGACACAGGCAGAGGGAGAAGCAGGCTCCATGCACCGGGAGCCCGACGTGGGATTCGATCCCGGGTCTCCAGGATCGCGCCCTGGGCCAAAGGCAGGCGCCAAACCGCTGCGCCACCCAGGGATCCCCCTCTCAAATATTTCATAAACATGTGCATATGTTTTTAATGAGCTATCAATATATCAAATATTTCAATTTTTTAAATTTAATTCTTGGACAAGAATTTGATCAATGTATAATGATCAATAGACAAAGAACCATGGATGTTAAGATGGTATGACTTCTTTGAAAATAAATTGTGTATACTTAATTCTAACTTTCAGAACTTTAAACATGCATGGAGGCATATGTATATTTAATGACGATCATGTTTAAGAGCTTAAAATATTTTGAAGTCTATTAAAATGAGGCTTAGCACATTTTGTTAAACATGAAATCTCATGAAGGTAAAACTTAGGATACATAGCTAATATAGTATTTTTTATTTTATTCAACTACTTTTATTTTTAAACTAAATGTGGGTTTTAATTTTTGAATATCTTGATAACCCTTGCAAATTCTCAACCCCAGAATTTGATCCCATACATGGGCAGCTAACGTTGCGGGAGGAAAATTTTTTAATTGTGCTAGAAATTTATGATTTCCACAATTCATGGGTCCTCCAGCCTAATAATAGTAGCTAACATTTATGTTTACTATAGCCAGGTAATGTGTTTGGCACATAACAAGAGTTATCTTATATAAACCTCAAGTAATTCTATGATTAACTGAATATTTTATCTCCATTTTATATATGCAAAATAGATTCTTTAGTGAAGTTGTCATTTGCACACTTAGAAATGTACTGGGAATCAAGTTTTTATACAGTTATAAAATACTGATAACTAAGGTTAGAATCAGGAAGTTGCAGAGACTAGGCTCTGAAGTACTGTTTTCCTTTACCTATAACTAATCATTTCTTCTGACCTCCAATTTCTCTAATTCATAAATAGCAAGGCAACCTGTATACTCCTTCCTCCTCACATTCAGCTGATTGCTGGCCTTTTCTAGGTGGGTATTACCCACTTACGTTCCTTCTTCAAGTTTCTTTCTTGAGTGCAAAGCCTCTTCTGGTAGTTGGAGTTAAATCTGATAAACTTCCTATCCTTACTTGCAAAGGATTCAAAGTAGCTTTAAAAAACAAAGTAAAGGGATCCCTGGGTGGCGCAGTGGTTTGGCGCCTGCCTTTGGCCCAGGGCGCGATCCTGGAGACCCGGGATCGAATCCCACATCAGGCTCCCGGTGCATGGAGCCTGCTTCTCCCTCCGCCTGTGTCTCTGCCTCTCTCTCTCTCTCTGTGACTATCATAAATAAAAATTAAAAAAAAAAAATTTAAAAAAACAAAGTAAAATTAAGCATTCACATAACTTGAAGTCAAGGAATAGAGATGGGGGAGGGTTTAAAATTCCTTCTCTGGGATTAAATCTGACCACTTTTTATTAGTTGGTAATATTTAAGATGAAATAAAGAGAATAGGACATGCAACTAGTTTGCTGAGTATTTTATAAAGAAGAGAATTGAAGTCCTCAGATGCAATGAATGCAGTAAAGGACTATGAGGCAGTTACAGGCATGGTAAAGAAAACCATTAACAATGAAACCGTAATGAATTATATTTATATTAAAATGTATAATGTGTTTTTTGAAAATCTTTAGAAATATTATAGCATAGAAAAATACAGTGGTGTTCCAAAGAATAATGATATTGAAAAGAACTATTAGATTCACGCATTTGGGTTAATACAGTGGACTTCCTGGTGGCAATATTTTCCAAATCTATTTTGTTCTTTTGGTTCTGTGGCTATAAGATGGACATACTGTCAACAGTGGTTTCAGGAAATAAAGCAGCATGATTTAATATTTTAATTTTTATTTATTTGAGATAGATATTCTTAATTGGGGAGACTAAATATTTCCTGAATGCCTAGGCATAGATACATAAATAAACACTTTTATGAAAGCATTAAATATTGTCATATAAATATACATTTGATTGATATTGGGGCCTCTTTGTCCAGTGAGCAGATAAACTTTATTGGGTTTATTTTCAGACAGCACTCTTCCATCAATAAGACATGGGGAAATATGAGGATGTTATATCAGGAGCGTGTGTGTGTGTGTGTGTGTGTGTGTGTGTGTACACATGTGTGGTATGTTTCTGTTTAGGTCATATTTGGGGGGGTGTTTTATCTGTAAATATCACAAAACAACGGTTTACCAAAATCAATGTATTAAGCACAGAAAATTGGGTTAGCTCATCTTTTTCTCTGTTTTGCAAAAGTTAATATAAGCCATATTTTAAGTAAAAGGGTACAAACTTTTCTCAAAATGGCAATATTATCAGGCATTAGTATGGTAGTTAGTTGAGTCCACTTTTATGAGCAGACATGACTTAGCAAAATTGCATTTGAGGAATAAGAATGAGCATACTCTTTTCTTTAATGTTCTCTCTCAATGTGAATAATATGTTGGTGTCATAATTTATAGACATACATAAATGATATATTTTCACTTAGAGCTGATAATTTTGTTGTCACAATCTGTAAAATTGTTTATCAGTCATCAGATCTACTAAGGCAAAAATATTTTTATAGGCAGCTATATGCAACTAAGATCCCAAGGAGACTTTACATATGTATCCATATGTGCACATGAAACTATAGTTTTATTTAGATGTAAAATAACATCTAGTAAGTAAACTAGTATTACAGAAGATATTTAATGATCAGATAAAAATGTGTTTATAGTCAAAAGAATATTTTCTAAAATTCCTTGCATTCATTTTTAAATAGCAAACTAATATAATTTCCTAGTTTACCTCAAAAAAAATAGAGGACCAGTGTGTACATTTGTCTTTTGAAAACATTAGTAACTTATAAATATAGAACTGTAGAAAAGTAAGATTAATATTTGAAGTTTTATATACATACTCTAAATTATAGTATTATATCCATATTTCTTTTAAAATCTGATTACACTGACTTCTTCAGATATAATTATGCACTCTACTTTGTTATTATTTGAAAAACCAAAATTTATCAGATTTGATCTGCCAGAAAATTTTCTTTCTTGGTGACATTTGGCTTCAGATTATTACAATACAAAATATTCTGGAGGATAATGGTACTTGACAATTTTTTCTTTGAACAAATACAAAACTAGGTATAGAATTAAGCTTGCAATGAATAATATTGAAAGCAATGAATGTGGAATTCAGCAGATTTAATATTTTAATTTTTATTTACTTGCTTAATACTGGAATATATTCTACTTCCTGTAAAGCACTACAAATGATGTATTCATTGCTATATAAAGAATGAATTAAAGTGAACTTTATTTGAATATATTTATGCATACTGTGGTGAGTAGTAAACCCATCTTTGGAGTTTCTTGACTTTAAAAATGTTTTATTTTCCATGTTCAGAAATAAATAATCTCCTTAATTGGATGAAAGCAAATTACCCAAAGTTCATGTCAACTCTTTTTCACTAGGATTATTGAGTTATGAGAATCTAAGTTTCATATTTATAGGCCTGTGTCTGAAATAATTGGATTGCTTTTGGAAAGAATTATGTTAACAAAAGAAAAATAAAAAGGGAGTGAGAAAAGAAGAAACCTGATGCATATAAATAGGAAGACACAAATGAAAGAAATATCTTAGTGACTATATTAGCTAATAGGAGATGTAAAGGAATCAGAATATTTAATTTGTATAAAACAATGGACCTTCAAAAATGTTTCTGGTCATTAGTTGGCATTTTCCCAAATGCCAGTTTAAAAAATAGCCCCAGAATACTGATTACAAAATGTTGTTTTGGGTTGCACACTTTTGTGCTTTTCATTTTGTATTCAAAGTGAGTTATTTATTCCAGAAATAAAAGTTGGTCAAAATCTATCACAGAGTAACACTAGTCATTCACACAAAATTCCTGTCTAGATGCTGACTGCTTCTGTTTAAAGTAGGAGTCTTTATTTACAGTTAAAAAACAAACAAACAAACAAATATATATTAAAACACCAGAGTGTTGTAGACATTGTTTTAAGTGCCAGGAAGCATAACGTTGAGCAAGATCCTGCCCATCCCTATGGGGAATCTCAGTCTACTGACTGATAAATCCTGTACATAAAAAACAACATAATTTTAATATGGTTTGTAACCATGTTAAGCACTGGTTACAGACCAGACACTAATGATCTTGTTAGCTTCTTTAATATTCTCATAGTGTGAATGGGTGGATACAGAGTACCCTGAAATTAAAGAAAAAGGTGGGACCAGAAGGCTTCAAAAATGAAAGAGCAGTGCACTAGATGGGGAAGGAGGAATTTGCTGCTTGAGATTCATTCATTCATTCATCCCTGAGGAAAGACATTTAAGTCAGATTGCAGAAGAACTTGGAGGCTGGAATGTGAATAATGAGAGTATCTATTAATACCGAATTATAATATATTTTACATGTGATGCTAAGGATATTGGACTTTATCCTTACCAGAGATGGAAAGCCACTATGTATTTTTCTTTGTCTGATTGTTATTGATCTCTCATGTGTATCTGTCAAGTTTCCTACTGTGTTCCTAAAATCTTTGATATCCACAGTCTCTAAGATATTTTCGCTATAATAGCAATCCATCTTATATCTTAACTCTTTACTCATTCTTTATATTTTCAGTGTGCTTTCAAATAAAAAAAAATCTCATTTTATTCTCAGTAGAATCTGAGGTAGAAAGAACATACTTTATAACGATTTCAGAAGGAGAAAAGAAGCAAAGTGTCCCAGTGGCCAACATGATATCCCTTGGGTATTCCCAGTAAGAAAGACTAGAATCAAGGGTAGAAGAAGAAGACACACCAAAGTGCCTTGGTGGAGAGTCACTGGTATGTTGGGGAGGAGAGATGATAAGGAAGGGCTACATACCATCACTTCCCCATCTCCTTAGCCAGCCTCATGCAAACACTTATACTGTTGATTCTGTAGCTGACTTCTATCTTGTGTAATTGGGAAATGGAGTGTTTTACAAAATCAAATATTCTGTTTAATATAACATTTAGATTGAATTATGTGCTTTCAGAGAAATGGATAAAGACATGTAATAAAAAATTATGCAACCCATACTTTAAATCTTTTTGATCATTCATAATCTACTTCAGGATTACTCAGTCCCTCTGGATATGCATAAATTTGAAGCAAAAAAAGAAAAAACAAAACTATGAAAGTCTTTTGGATTCAAGGCACCATGTCTGGCACTAGGAATGCAAAGAATGCACAAAATGAAAGGCCCTTAAGGACCTCACCATTGAGCCAGTGATACAATTGCCCCACTGATTGTAGAGCATCTAATTATTCATGACAAGGCCAATGATGGACCCAAGAATAATAATGGAGAACACAGAAGATAGAATGCAAGCCTAGCCCAACCAACATAGAAAACAACGTTATGAATGGTAGATATGCAGAAACAGAAAGTAATGGAACGTTCTGGGTGACAAGTTGCTTCATGGATCTGAAAATCATTCCTTAAAGATTACTTGTTATATTACTTATGTTATTTTTATAAGGTACATAATCATTTTGTAATCTCTCCCTGTGGTCTTTTCTAGGACAAAATAGTGATTATCCAGTCAGAGAAATTTTTGTTTTAATTTTTATCAGTCCTTTTTTGTAAAGTGGCCTAATGTCTCCCCTTGTACTTAGCAGTTTACAACTACAAAATCAGATTGTGGTATTCTTTGTTCTTGGATGTATATATTACCATATTTTTTTATCCTTTCCTCCTTGATACTAATTGTACCACTCACTGACTGCCCCATATCACTTTTCACTTTGTTGTCACTCCTATGTCATTCTGAGGATCTGCTGCCTCACGCTGGGATGAACGCAGTGTTCTCACTCATCACTCTACATCTCATGGCATTCAGAGTATGAATTTATAGGAAAAAGACCTAGAGCAACTTACAAGACCCTTCAGGAGCCCAATCCGTACTTCTCCCTCCAGATTCATCTCATCCTGCGTCTCCCTTGTTCACTGTACTCCAGTCAAACCTACCTACTTTCAGATTCTGGAATTCATTATGCTGCCTCCCAGGTAATGGCTTTTTGCATGCTGGTTCCCTCTCCATAGAATGCTCTGATACTCTTGCTCTGCTCTGCTCTCCACTTCTTGGCTTCCTTAATGCTTATTTTTCCTGATTTTAGCTCGGAGAAAAACCATCCTCAGAGAATTCTTCTCTTATCTTCCAGAAAAGGCTGGTTGTCTTTCTCACCTTTTCTGTTCCCATTCATAGCTTGAATCTCAATTTGTAATTCTTTTGTCATTTTAAAATACTTTCATTCATTCAGTAGGTAATTATTGAATACTTTGTGTCAAATGTTGAAGTTACACTGGAGAGTAAGACAAGTTCTCATTTTCATGGAGCTTACATTTTAGTGCCTGGAAACAGGAAATAAGTCAATTAGTAAAAATGTAATTTCATATAATCATTGTTGCTATACAACTATACAACAATAAAATAAGGTGATTTGGTAGAAAGTGAGATGAGGTAGCATAGAGAGCAAATCATATTGGGATTAGACAGCAGAATTTCCAAGCAGAGAGAAAAGCTAGTACGCAGTCTGGAGGCAGCATCAGATTTGGCAGTTGGAAGAAGAGGAAGACCAGTGTAGCAGATTTCATGAAAAATCACCATCATATGCCTCCTTCACTAGACTATAGGTGTCTGAAAGATAAGACTGCATCTCCTTTATCTCTGAGGCTTCTTATACTGAATTACATTTTATTTTCCCCCTTTTTTGAAGATTTTATTTATTTGAGAGAGAGAACATAAGCAGAAGGGGAGAGAGAAACAGACATGCCTGCTGAGCAGGGAGCCTGCCAATGGACTTAAATCCAACCCTGGTTCATGAGTAGAGCTGAAGGCAGGTGCTTAACTGACTGAGCCACCCAGGGGCCCTCCTTTATTTTTTTTATTAAGTTTTTTTTTAATATTAATTCTAGCATAGTTAACGTACAGTGTTATGTTAGTTTCAAGGTACAATATAGTGAGTCCACACTTTTCTACTTTACACAGTGCTCATCATGATAAATGCACTCTTAAGACCCTTCACCCATTTCACCCAACCTTCCTCACCACCTCCCCTCTGATATGCTTTATTTTAAACAAGTACCCTTAGTTAAAGTTATTATTATTTTTAAGAATTATTTTGTTGTCATCTTTTACTTGAAGCATACTTCAAAATACATGGTTCTAGAAGATGTATATAAAACATGCCATCCAAGAAAAAGGATACATATTATCTTCGAGTACACACAGAAGAATCCTCTAGTTAAATCACGTAAAAAGAGACAACAAAAATTACAAATTTAAGAAGACTGAAATCAGGGCAGCCTGGGTTGGTTTAGCGGTTTAGCGCCGCTTTCAGCCTAGGGCCTGATCTTGGAGACCTGGGAGCGAGTCCCATGTCAGGCTCCCCCGTGTGGAGCCTGCTTCTCCCTCTGCCTGTGCCTCTGCCCTTCTCCCCCTCTCTCTCCGTCTCTAATAAATAACTAAAATCTTAAAAAAAAAAAAAGACGGAAATCATACCAGGTATATTTTTCAACCACAATGATACAATACTAAATATCAACAATAAAAAAGCTGGAAAAATTACAATGTAAATATTACATATTTAATATGTAAATTATTAAACAACATACTACTGCACAAGCAAAGGGCCAAATAAGAAATCAAATAGAAAATCAAAATATGTCTCAAAACAAAAGACAAAGAAAACACAATATTCCAAAACCTAGGAGATGCAGCAAAAACAGATGAAAAGTAGAGTGAAGTTTATGCTACAAATGCTTGTGTTAAGATAAAAAGTTCAGATAAACAACAGTACACTGTAAGAGCTAGAAAAAGAATAAACTTAACTGAAATTCAATAGAGGAAGGAAATAACAAAGAAAAAATCAGAAGTAAATAAAATAGAGACCAGAATAAACAATAACATGACATTGAAATTAATGACTAGTTTTCCAAAAAAAATGAATAAAATTGGCAATGCTTTAAGTACACTGAGAAAAAAAAAGAGGGAAGATTCAAAAACCAAAATGCGAAATGAAAGAGAAAACAGTACAACACATATCACAGAAGTACAGTGGGATAACAGATTGCTGTAAACAATTATATACTGACAAATCAGATAACTTAGAAAAAAAGCCCAAAGAGATAAATTACTAAAAGCTCATAACTTACCGAGATTAAATCAGGAATCCTGAATTCAGGAAATAGATCTTCTTAGAGCAGTAACAAGAATGCAAGGCATCAAAAAAGCCCAGCACAGAAAAGCCCAAGACCACATGGTTTCATTGGTGAATTCTACCAAACATCTAAAAAAAGTAATCACAATCTTAATCAAAATCTTAAAAATAATGGAATAGAGGGGAACACATCCAAATCATTCCATGAGGCCAGTACTATCCTGAGACCAAAGCAGGATAAAAACAATACAAGAACAAAAATATTTAGTTTGTCTGATAAGTGATGCTACTCCTCTTTTCTTCTGACATCCATTTGTGTGATAAATGTTTCTCCATATCCTTGCTCTTGATCTGCAGATGGCTTTTAGGTCTTAAATGAGTCTCTTACACGTGGCATATGAATAGGTCTTAATTTTTTTTATGCATTATGATACCCTGTCTTTTTTTTTTTTTTTTTTTACCCTGTGTCTTTTGACTGGAGCATTTAGTCCATTTGCATTCAAAGTAATTATTGATAGGTATTTATTGCCATTTTATTACTTGTTTTGTCATTGTTTCTGGAGATTTTCTCTGATCCTTCTTTGTCTTTGTCACTTTTGGTCTCTCTTTTGCGCTTGAAGAGTCCCCTTTAATAATTCTTGCAGGGCTGGTTTAATGGTCACGAACTCCTTTAGTTTTTGTCATGCCTCCCTGCCACTTGTGTTCCTGAATCACATTTTAAAACTTGGCTCAGCAGTTATCTTGTTTGGGCAAATGCTGATATCTCCCCCTCGTGCTTTCTGCCCTTCCCCAGCACGTAGACTCACACCTGTGTTCACCCTGAGTAGAACTGACCACTCTCCCTTTGTAATTCTATACTCTTGCATTCATACTTCTTTCTTAACATGAAGAATACTTTCTTTTTTAAAAAAAATATTTTATTTATTTTTTCATTCGTGAGAGACACTGAGAAAAGAGGCAGAGACAGAGAGGTAGGCTCCCTGTGGGTAGCCTGATGCAGGACTCAATCCCAGGACCCTAGCATCAGGACCTGAGCCAAAGGCAGGCACGCAACTACTGAGCCACCCAGGTGCCCCTAAAGAATACTTTCTTATACTTGTTTTTATTATCTGTCCCCCTTCTAACAGTGTCTTGAGGATAGGGATGGTTACCAATTTATTTACATATTTCAAATGGCTAACTTAAATACCTGACATAATGAGCTCACTCACATTCAGTAAACATTTGTTGCAATATGTCTACATGCCTTATCTCTGCTATGGATTCTGTTTTTGTCTTGGTTGAGGTTTACTGGAAAACAAAACCTTAAGTAAGACTTCTGTGATAGTGTGGTTATTGAGATGTGTAATCTCGGCCAAGGAAGTGGAAAAGGAGGTCAGGCAGAAGGAGATGATGTCACACAGCTGGTTCCCAGAGTCACACACTCAATGCTCAGCCATATGAGATATCTCTAGAGAGGATGTAGAGAGATTGTACTCCTGGGGAAGTATCCATCACAGAGCATGCAGAGAAAACTTACCTGTTAGTGTCCTCCTTCCTCCTTATTCCCATCAGCCCATGTACTGATGCTTCACCCCTGGATCACCTGGCCTTTGAGGTAGCCACTGAGGAAGCTAAATCCCATGCTTGTGCTTCATCTAAGATACAGTTGGAAAGATCAGAGATTTGGTGTTGGTCTCTGGCATGGGCCCCTGGTGGGTGTACTCAGGTGGCCAGTGTGCCACTGTAGTGGTAGCTATGGTGGAGCAAGTGGCCGAGGGCCTGAGATATATATGAAGCTGAGGGGCTCAGAAGGCGGTGTAAGAAGTGATTAACAAAAACCTTCAAACATTATTTCCTTCTAGATTCCTTCTTCTCAGCCCATAAGAATATTTAAGTCAAAAAAAAAAAAAAAAACAACTACCACCACCACCACCAACCACCAACAGCAACAAAATTAAACGTAAGAAATAAACTCCTGGGACCTTAAATTCTTCAATTATCTACTCTTGAGTGTTTCTGTGGGTAGAACATTAGAGGGTGCAATGTGAGATGGGCACAACGGGACTGTGCATTCTGCCCAGTGGTAGTATACTCAAAGGAGACCCTCCTTAGTTAAATAATGAGGATGGAAGAAATATGAGAAATACTTAGAGTTTCCTCAACTGGTTGAGGAAACTCTAAGTAAAGGAAAAACATTGACATAATTAAGAATAAATGTACTCTCACTTAAAATCGTACAACTCCCTAATAATTTGTACAATGCAACAACAGCAAAGATGATAGCTGTAAGAAAACCCATTTCTATTGTCTTTATATGTGCCTAGAAAATTGTATCTCATTTAATTCTTAGAACAATCATATGATAGTTACTATTATTTTTTAAAAGACTTTATTTATTTATTCATGAGAGACACAGAGAGTGAGGCAGAGACAAAGGTAGAGAGAGAAGGAGGTTCCCTGTAGGGATCCTGATTCGGGACTCAATCCCAGGACCCCGGGATCACCACCTGAGCCAAAGGCAGATGCTCAACCACAAGCTTCCTAGGTACCCAATAGTTATTATTATTAAATCCACCTTAGAGTCAATGGAATTGAAATATAGAGAAGTAACCCGTGCCAAGCCACACAGGAAGAGGTATGGTCTGACTGAAATGAAGTTTGCAGAGCCTTCACTGTTAACTACTAGCTGTATGATATCTAATTTTTGTTTGTATAATAACCTATACTATATATCATGCATAATATATATATGTAATGTATGCATAATATCCACAAACTTATCTATACATATGTAAGTTTATATTAGACCTTTTGTTTTCTTAGCAATGTATGTTGCCATTCCCAGGTGTTTTGGAATGTTGAGGTAGTGGTTAACCTTTGCACATGGCATCCCTTTGCTGATAGCCTGGCCACATTTACCTTCTCTTCCTTCCATTGCTTACCTGAACATGCAATTATAATGAATTCTCCAGTACGCCTCAGTGCTCATTGATCAGCCCATGAACCAACTTGGCCATGTATATCTATTACTGGGAAGCAAGAATTGACGTTAGGACAGAATAGGGACATTTTGAGTATGGTGAAATCTGTTACTTTTCATTGCTATTATGCCAGCTACTAATTATTATCTCCTAGCTTTTCAAGTAGGAAAAATTCTTTTTATCCTTTTGTTATCACTTCCAAAAGATAGCCAGAGACCAGAATAGGCGGAGTTGGAGAGTGGATCTTAACCATTCAGGCACATACCCAGATGCCAAACACTATTCCATCTATCAGCTCTTTGCCGTTGGCAATTTATTTGACTAACATCATGGCCAACCACAGCCAGCTTCAATTGGCTGACTGCCCTTATTGATGTTTTCAGGACCCAAGACCTTTTTATTCATGTTTTCTATTAATCTGAGATGCTTTACAGCATATCTAAAGATAGGAAAACATATTGGGTCAAATTTAGAGCTGTCTTTTAACTCAGTGGTTGAATCTGCAAAGCCAAATCTAGATTTCAGCTAGCAAAGCAGTTTTTGAAAATACTCGTTTGAAAAGAACTCAAAAAGCTTTCTTAGATGTCAGTCCCTTGTGAGGAAAAAAAAGAAGGAACTCTCATTTTAATGATTTAGTTCTAGGTATACTGAAGGTACAATACATTTATTTTTTTAGTGGAGAGGAATCGCTTGTTGAAGATGCTTTGCTATATACACATATTTAGTCTGTTTTTCTTCCTTAAATTCAACCTTATACTAAAGAAACAAGATGTTTGTAAAAATCTCACACTTTCATCTTAGAGAATATATTGGTAATAAAATAATTCTTAACCAGAATTATGGGACAAAAGCATATTAAGGCGCTCATACTGGCTTGTGGATATTTTTGAGTTTTTCACCATAATTCCTTGGAGAGTAGTGCTGGCATTAGCCACAACTGTAAACTATGACATTCATTTTTGATACATTTTCACCTTTCTTCCAGTTCCTTTTATTCCCTACCAGGCAAACCTATCCTGGGACTCATCCCTCTGTATTTCAGTTCACAGAAATAACCCATCACTTTGAAACTGAATGCTGTTTCCTGTAGGCAAAACTAATGAGTTATTAATCAGCTATCTGTTGATCTTTATGGCACTTTTGAACATCCCCCATCTCTGGTGACTTCTTCCTTCGGGTGTTAGAAAACCTCTTTTTCAGAACACCTCTTTGTGAGGTGTTTCTTAGGTTCTCCATTAAAAAAAAGGAAAATAAATATTGACAATCATTTATTTTTCCATTATATAATCATAAGCCAAAACAAATAGCTTATAAACTGAATGTACCCATGCTTAAGTTCTGATTCTAAGTTTTAATTATGGCAATACTAGATTTTAGCTTCTCTTTAATGTATTTTTTTGGGATTAGAAAATGTGTAATGAAGTGTTTTGAGGATAAAGGGCCCCTGGAATTTCATGTTTAATCCAAGGATAGATGTGAAGATATTACCGATGTGGATATCAGAGGGGTATTGTGGAGAAGGCAAAATCTGTGCTTTTCTGAGGAGAAGTGAGTCACAGGGTCAGCCAACGTTTTTCTTATTAACTAAGCTCCCTCTGAATTTGGGGAATGCATCAGGCAAAAGTCAACTTCAAATCACTGAAAGCAGCCTAGCAAATTTAAGAAGAAATGGTTTAAAAGGAGAAAGTACACAATTATAAAGTAACCTCAAGGGCTGAAGAACTAGGCTCTCGGTTTGTCACCATCACTCCAGTGTAGAATAGATTCTCCATCCATACTGTCAGTTTTCACCATCAGCAAGTTAGGCAATTGGAAAATGGTCATTTCCTATTGGTCTTAGCTGAGATTTAGAGATCAGGAAATTGTCCTGCCTTACTTTTAGAACTATATCAGCTGAAAACATCTGTGTTCAAGCCTCTACCTCCATCGCCAACCCTAATTGAAATCCAAATAAAAATATTACAAATGATTGTCAGAACCTAAGTCATTCTCAGAGATGTAGCTGCAAGGGAGTCTTGACAATGTAGATTTTAGTTTTTTATACCCTATAGTTCACAAAAGTATTGGAAGAGATGCCAGAGGGAGTCAGACTTGATTGTTTCTTTAAAATGCAAGTAATCAAGAACCATTTTTACCTTCCTGATCTAAACAGTTATACACTGCAAAAACAAAGCATCATATACATAAGAAAAAATATTCCTGGGATCCCTGGGTGGGGCAGCGGTTTGGCGCCTGCCTTTGGCCCAGGGCGCGATCCTGGAGACCCAGGATCGAATCCCACATCAGGCTCCCGGTGCATGGAGCCTGCTTCTCCCTCTGCCTGTGTCTCTGCCTCTCTCTCTCTCTCTGTGACTATCATAAATAAATAAAAATTAAAAAAAAAAAAAAGAAAAAATATTCCTGAATCATTTGCTATATAAACTAGAACATTATTTTGGACCTTTACTATTACTTTATTTTTACATTTGTTCTGTTTATAATTCTTACTGATTATAGTGAGTAGATATTAATATGTTTGCCATAAGGAAGTATATTAACTGTTAGTAAGATTTAGTGTTGAGATAATGATTTAATATCATTTGCTTCTCATATTAAATTTATGTTAATTGCAAACAATTTCTGATGAAAGTATTGGTAATTCTATTTTTTAAAAAAATATTTTAAAGATTTTATTTATTTATTTATGAGAGACATGCAGAGAGAGAGAGAGAGAGAGACAAGACATAGGCAGAGGGAGAAGCAAGCTCCATGCAGGGAGCCTGAAGCAGGACTTGATCCCGGGACTCCAGGATCACGCCCTGGATGAAAGGCAGGCACTCAACCACTGAGCCACCCAGGTGTCCCAAAAGGATTCGTAATTCTAGGTCAGATTTGCAAGATTGAGAGAACAATATAAGCTGATTTTTTAAAATAAACTCAGGAGCCATTGAGAAATGACTAATTGATATATGGAATTGTCTTCTTCAGTGAGGTAAAGGTACTTGGAAAAAACATATGCTATCTTTCATTCTCACCAAGATGATTAAGTAAAATCAAGTATAGTTTGAACTATCTCTGTGAACTCTAATGCAAATATAAAAGAATCCTAACTGAGACCTGTGGCAGGCATATGAGAAGGCTCTTAAGTCCAGTACAGCTATTGAGGAAATGATGAGAAAATATATTGTTATATTAGAAAAGTATAAGTGCAATTTAACTTAGGAATAGAAAACAATACCCAATCCTGAAAATAGTAAAGGAAATTTGCTTTTTAAAAATTTTCAGTTAATCAATAACAATTAAAAGGTAATACAAAATGCATGAATGATATATAACAGAAAAATGACATTATACTGTAGTGGATCTGAGGAAAATACAGATAAAATAAAGACACATAAATAGGTAAAATGTATTTTTAAACTTCATTAAACAATATGATACTACTTTTAGGATTTTTTTCATTTTACAATTTCAAAATTACCATCTGAGAATGCTCTATCTAATTGAGAACTGTGATAAAAGTGAAAACTGAAGTAAATAGTATGTAGGAAATTTTATGGTTTATGAAAGGGATGTGATTGGTTTCCATGGTGAACAATGCTCATAGTCAAACATAATTAAGTTTTTTTATTAGGAAAATAAAAACATTTCTTGTGTCTTACAGAAACTCAACTAGGAATTTTATATGTTATCTTTTTATTGAAACACTATAAAGTATAAATGGTAAACACATTTAATTGAGATTCAAGGAGTTTATACAGGTAGAATCAAATATTATCAAGATAATGAGTAATGGATTTAGGAAAAATTCAGCTAATGCTTCAGAATCTATGACCATGCTAACTGCTAATTCCTTCTAGGAAGAATTGATTTGCATGTTTGCTGATGAAGATCACTTCTCTTTCTTATTTTTCTCAAGTCCATTTATTTTGCTTCTTTCCCAGACTACCATGACAAACCAGTTTACCTTAAAAACATCTTGGACTCAAGGGTTTCTTACTTCATTCAGTCTTTTTGAGCTGCTAGATCATTGCTTTCTCTTGAACAGGTCTCCTGAGTGACTCTTCTGTATATCAGATCTAAACTTCTCTTTCCAAACCCTTTACAATATGGTTGCATCTAATTTAGCTGAATTTATTTTCTGTTCTTCTAAATGCATTCCTGTTTCCTCTAATGAGCCTAAGATTCTGGAATTCAGATGATCTAGCGGTGCTCATTCTAACATCCATGCCTTTGTTTACAATTATCCCTTAAACCAAAATGACAGTATCTCCGTCAATTATCCAGTAATCAAATCCTAGGCATTTTTGGTGACCCCCAAGCCAAGCTTTATCTTCTCTATCTTCAGCATGAGGTCCATTATAATCCACTGGCTTCCTCATTATTCTACTCTTTTGTTGCACTTAGTAGAATCCTATCTTATATTGTTTGCTGTTAAGTTTGTTTTTAATCATCTCTCCTGCAGGAAGCTGTAAGCTCCTTAAAAATATGGACCATGGTGTCTTCTTTTTCTTAATTATATGCAATGTCTAGCACATAAGCCAGTTTCCAAGAGATGTCAATATGGTACTTTAGCTCGAATGAAATCTTTATGTACGTAATCTAGAATTGGTAGTAAAAGATACACCATTTTAAAAGTATTTGAAATGGTATGTGGAATCACTGTTAATTACATTGGCATGTTAGAGATAAGAATTTAAAAAATAAATAATTTAGACAAAAGGTAACAGTGAGTTTCACCTTGAAAATGTCATCTGAAGTAATACAGGTACTTATAAAGATGATATTTGGGAAAATATAAAAATCAAATGAAACAAAATGACTAATAGGATTCAATGTAGGTATTGACTGATAAGAACTAGGAATATTTAAATGTTATCAAAATGTGCTGACTTAATTTACCCTCTTTCTCAGTTATATTTTGTCTACACCATGTCCTAATATACCACTTAAATTCCTTCTTCCATATCTTAACATATGCAGTTGTGCCCAAATACCGTACACTTCTCTGCCAGTCCCAATCATACTCATGCCTCAATATTTCGAGGGAAAAGTCCTCTATTGGACTTGTGCAGGCAATGGTGTTTTAGGACTGTGGAAAGGGAGGTGGTGAAATGCTGGCAGATTCCTGATGTATTCAGGGAGTAGGACAGAAAGGATTGTGTGGTTTGGCCTAGGAATCTGGGGAGCAAGAGATGGCAAGGATGCCTTTCAGATGTTTGGCTTTTGTAATTGATTGGATATTAGTGAAATTTACTGATATGTTAAAATTCTTAGAGGAATCTTATTTGAGGGAAAACAATGATGTTTGCACAATTTAAAATTCCCATGATACATTTTATCCATATGGTCTCAATGGTGGTAATATCAACCCCAAAGGAGAGAAAACTATTTCTTGGATGATGAAAAGTATCCTACTCTTTTTATGCACAAAGCACAGAAATGCATATAGTACCTAAACAGAATATATAGTATTACATTTTTGTGAGGGCCAATAGGAAAAAAATGTCTCTAAGGCTCCTGGGGAAAAGTGGGTAATGAAAAAAAAGAAGTGAAGGTATTAGAGAAGCTAGAGCTCTGAGAATGAGTAAGGGATAGATAGATCTATATCTAAATCCAGACATGTAATAACCAAACTCAAGTCTCTCTGTTTAACATGCCACAAAGACAAAAACTGACACCTCAGGAATACAGCAAGCAAAGTTTATTGGAGAGGCAGCCAAAGGAAAAGACAGGAGTGCAAGCCTCAGATCTGCCTCCACCTCCTGGAGGGGGAAAAATCAAAGGGTTTTTTTTTGTTGTTGTTGCTGTTGTTATTGTTTTGTTTTGGTTCTTTTGTGTGTGTGCTTTTTTTTTTTTTAATTTCAATAATCACAGAAATTGAGATTGCATACATACTGATGAAAAGGGTGGGGAAAATGATGACTGTTCATGAGGAAAAGCGGAGCACAGGCACTGAGCAAACATGCAACATGCATCCCATGTTCATTTATGATGGAGACATAACAACAGAATGAGGCAAAGTTCAGCCCCTGACATTAGGAGGTTATCTTAGGACAAGGAGAGGGGCTGTGGGCTTGCTCTGAGAGCCAGTATAAACTGGATGGGGTCTTGGGCTCATCATCTCCAGTAAGGAATGATAGGCCTTAATTGCTCCTTGCCTAGAACCATGTCAGTTGACCGTCAGTCCAGGGTTCTGTGGAAACAACTAGTGGATTTGTCAGTGGGATTTGAAAAGATACAATTGCTGATTAGGGAGAAATACTTCTCTGAAAAACAAACTTTAAATCTGCTGCTAGTTTATAATTAAACTCATTATGCTTATTAATGCTATGGGGCATGGTTTCAAAGATAGATAATCTGAGAGGAGTATATACTGACAGTCAGATATACTCTCCTCAAATTCTATCATATGTCATCTAGGAGTCAGTGTACAAAACATAATTAAAGGTATATGCATAGATGAGTTTACAGGTCTGGTGATTTCCATATCTTGCTTTACATTATGATTATATGGAGATATTTAAAACACTTTCTGGGCCCCATTCTCTGGAAATCTCATTTTTAAATTTTCTGGACTTAAATCTAAAGGGCAGGCAAGGTCAAAAGCTACTGACCTAGGGAGAGACATATAACATGAATAAAGGTTCTGTGACTAAGCCTTGTGGCATTAGCTCCCAAAGAAACTGGGATACAGAATAACTCAGAACACCAGCAAATATGGTGTTTTCTGGGCAGAGCAAGAAAAATTAATTCCAAGTAGAGGCTGAATTTTATAGTTACTGATTATGCTGAGAAGTTGAAGAATATCGTAGGAAAACTCATTGGATTTAATAAAATGGAGATCATTAGTTTTCTATGAAGCTGTTTGGTGAGAAAATGGGAGGTTGAAAACAGATTACAGTATACTGAGGAGGAAATTGCACTTAAAACCTGAAAACAATGAGTTTAGGCAACTCCTGTAAATTGTGAGGTATTCTTTGAAATGTAATAAATTATACAGAATTTCCTAATTGAAAATTTGTATTTGCTAAGCTTTAGATGGTGCCATCAAAAAGGCTCTAATTCTCCCCTATTTTTCTTATTTATTTTATTTTATTTTATTTTTATTTACATTTTTAAAATTTAAATTCAATTTGGCAACATATAGTATAACACCCAGTGCTTATCATATCAAGTGCCCTCCTCAGTGCATGTCACCAAGTTACCCCATCCCCTCACCCTCCTTCCCTTTTGCAACCCTTATTTGTTTCCCAGAGTTAGGAGTCTCTCATGGTTTGTATCCCTCTCTAACTTTTCCCACTTACGTTCCTTCCTTTCTGCTATAATCCCTTTAACTATTTTTTATATTCCCCATATGAGTGGAACCATACGATGATTGTCCTTCCCCAACTGACTTACTTCACTCAGCATATTACCCTCCAGTTCCATCCATGTCGAAGCAAATGGTGGGTATTCGTCATTTCTAATGGCTGAGTAATATTCCATTGTATATATAGACCACATCTTCTTTATCCATTCATCTGTCAAAGAACATCGTGGCTTCTTCCACAATTTGGCTATTGTGGACATTGCTGCTATGAACATTGGGGTACAGGTGTCCTGGTGTTTCACTACATCAATATCTTTGGGGTAAATACTCAGTAGTGCAATTGCTGGGTCATAGGGTAGCTCTATTTTTTTTCTTCTTGAGTAACCTCCACACAGTTTTCCAGAGTGGCTGCACCAGTTCACATTCCCAACAACAGTGAGAGAGGGTTTCCCCTTTCTCCACATCCTCTCCAACATTAGTTGTTTCCTGTCTTGTTAATTTTCACGATTCTCACTGGTGTGAGGTGGTATCTCCTGGTTTTGATTTATATTTCCCTGAAGACAAGTGATGCAGAGCATTTTCTCATGTGCTTGTTGGCCATGTCTATGTCTTCCTTGGAAAAATTTCTGTTCATATCTTCTGTTCCTTTCATGACTGGATTTTTGGTTTCTTGGGTGCTGAGTTTGATAAGTTTTTTATAGATCTTGGATACTAGCCCTTTATGTCATTTGCAAATATCGTCTCCCATTCTGTAGGTTGTCTTATAGTTTTGTTGACTGTTTCTTTTGCTGTGCAGAAGCTTTTTATCTTGATTAAGTCCCAATAGTTCATTTTTGCTTTTGTTTCCCTTGCCTTTATAGATGTATCTTGCAAGAAGTTGCTGTGGCCAAGTTCATAAAGGGTGTTGCCTGTGTTCTCCTCTAGGATTTTGATGGATTCTTGTCTCACATTTAGATCTTTCATCCATTTTGTGTATGGTGTAAGAGAATGGTCCAGTTTCATTCTTCCACATGTGGCTCTCCAATTTTCCCAGCACCATTTATTGAAGAGACTTTTTCCAGTGGAGAGTTTTTCCTGTTTTGTCGAATATTATTTGACCATAGAGTTGAGGGCCCATTTCTGGGTTCTTTATTCTGTTCCATTGATCTATGTGTCTTTTTTTTTATATAAATGTTTATTTATTTATGATAGTCACACACAGAGAGAGAGAGAGAGAGAGAGAGAGAGAGAGGCAGAGACACAGGCAGATGGAGAAGCAGGCTCTATGCACCGGAAGCCTGACGTTGGATTCAATCCGGGGTCTCCAGGATCGCGCCCTGGGCCAAAGGCAGGTGCCAAACCGCTGCACCACCCAGGGATCCCTATGTGTCTGTTTTTGTGCCAGTACCATACTGTCTTGATGATCACACCTTTGTAATACAGCTTGAGATTGTGATGCCCCTGGCATTGGTTTTCTTTTTTAATATTCCTCTAGCTATGCGGGGTCTTTTCTGATTACATATAAATCATAAGGTTATTTATTCCAACTCTGAATAAAGTCCATGGTATTTTGATAGGGATTGCATTGAACGTGTAAATTGCCCTGGGTGCATAGACATTTTCACAATATTTATTATTGCAATCCATAAGCATGGAATGTTTTTCCATCTCTTTACATCTTCTTCACTTATTTCAGAAGTGTTCTGTAGTTCTTAGAGTATAGATCCTTTACCCCTTTGGTTAGGTTTATTCCTAGATATCATATGGTATTGGGTGCAATTGTAAATGGGATTGATTCCTAATTTCTCTTTCTTCAGTGTCATTGTTAGTGTATAGAAATGCATTTCTGTGCATTGATTTTGTATCCTGCCACATTGGCAGATTGCTGTATGAGTTCTCTCAATCATGGGTTGGAGTCTTTTGGGTTTTCTATATATAGCATTATGTCATCTGCAAAGAGGGAGAGTCTGACTTCTTTGCCAATTTGAATGCTTTTTTTCTTTCTTTCTGTCATCTGATGGCTGAGGCTAGGACTTCTAGTACTATGTTGAATAACAGTGGTGAGAGTGGACATCCCTGTCATGTTCCTGACCTTAGGGGAAAGGCTCTCAGTTTTTTCCATTGAGAATGATATTTGCTGTGGGCTTTTCATAAATAGCTTTTAAGATATTGAGGAATGTTCCCTCTATCCCTAAAACTTTGAAAGTTTTTATCAGGAATGGATGCTATATTTTGTCAGATGTTTTCTCTGCATCTATTGAGAGGATCCTATGGTTCTTGTTTTTTTCTCTTATTGATGTGATCTATCAAGTTGATGGTTTAATGAGTGTTGAACCACCCTTGCATCCCAGGAATAAATCCCAATTGGTCATGGTGAATAATCCTCTTAAAGTACTGTTGAATCCTATCAGCTAGTATCTTGGTGAGAATTTTTGTATCCATGTTCATCAGGGATACTGGTCTATAATTATCCTTTTTGCTGAGGTCTTTGTCTGGTTTTGGAATTAAGATGATGCTGGCCTCATAAAACAAATTTGGAAGTATTCCGTCCCTTTCTATCTTTTGGAACAGCTTTAGTAGGATAGGTATTGTTTCTTCTTTAAATGTTTGATAGAATTCCCCTGGGAAGCTATCTGGCCCTGGACTTTTGTGTATTGGGAGGTTTTTGATGACTGCTTCAATTTCCTCCCTCGTTATTAGCCTATTCGGGTTTTCTATTTCTTCTTTTTTCCAGTTTTGGTAATTTGTGGTTTTCCAGAAGTGCGTCTGTTTCTTCTAGATTGCCTAATTTATTGACATATAGCTGCTCATAATACCTTTTTAAAATCATTTGTATTTCCTTGGTATTGGTGGTGATCTCTCCCTTTTCACTCGTGATTTTATTGAGTCTTTTTTCTTTTTAAGAAGGATGGCTAATTGTTTATCTATCTTATTAATTCTTTCAAAGAACCAGCTCCTTGTTTTGTTGATCTGTTCTACAGTTCTTCTGGGCTCTATGCCATTGAGTTCTGCTCGAATCTTTATTAACTCTCTTCTTCTGCTTGGTTTAGGCTTTATTTGCTGTTCTTTCTCCATTTCCCTTAGGTGTGAGGTTAGCTTGTGTATTTGAGTTTTTTCCAATTTTTTTGAGGGAGGCTTGTATTACGATGTATTTCCCTCTTAGGACCGCTTTTGCTGTATACCACAGATTTTGAACAATTGGATTTTCATTTTCATTAGTTTCCATGAATCTTTTTAATTCTTAACTAATTTCCTGGTTGACCCATTCATCTTTTTGTAGGATGCTCTTTAACCTCCATGTGTTTGAGTTTCTTCCAAATGTCTTCTTGTGATTGAGTTCTAGTTTCAAAGCATTGTGGTCTGAAAATATGCAGGGGACAATAACAATCCTTTGGTATCAGTTGAGACCTGATTTGTGATCCAGTATGTGGTCAATTCTGGAGAAAGTTTCATGTGCACCTGAGACGAATGTGTATTCAGTTGCATTGGGTTGGAATGTTCTGTACATATCTGTGAAATCTATTTGGTCCAGTGTATCATTCAAGGCCTTTGTTTCTTTGGTGATGTTCTGCTTAGAACATCTGTCATTTGCTGAGTGTGCCATGTTGAAGTCTCCTACTATTAGTGTATTATTATCTAAGTATCTCTTTACTTTGGTTATTAATCGATCGATATACTTGGTACCTCCCACATTAGCAGCATAAATATTCATGATTGTTAGGTCTTCCTGTTGGATAGATCCTTTAATTTTGATATAGTGTCCCTCTTCGTGTCTTAATACAGTCTTTGGTATATACTCTAGTTTATCTGATATGAGGATTGCTAACCCAGGTTTCTTTTGAGGACAATTTGAATGGTAGATGGTTCTCCACTCCTCATTTTCAGGCTGGAGGTATCCTCAGGTCTAAAATGAGTCTCTTGTAGACAGCATATAGATGGGTCTTGCTTTTTTATCCAGTCCAAAACCCTGCATCTTTTGATGGGATCATTTAGCCCATTCACGTTCAGAGTAACTATTGATAGATATGATGCCTATCATGTTGCCTGTCGTATTGCCTATCCAAGCCCTGTTTTTGTAGATTATTTCTTTGAGCTCCCTCTTTCTTTTACAGGGTCCCCCTTAATATTTCTTGCAGAGCTGGTTTGGTGGTTACATATTCTTTCAGTTTCTGCCTATCTTGGAAGCTCTTTATCTCTCCTTCTATTCTGAATGAGAGCCTTGCTGGATAGAGTATTCTTGGCTGCATCTTCTTCTCATTTAGTACCCTGAATATATCATGCCACCCCTTTGTGGCCTGGCAGTTCTCTGTGGAGAGGTCTGCTGTTAACCTGATATTTCTCCCCATATAAGTTAAGAATCTCTTGTCTCGTGTTGCTTTAACGATTTTCTCTTTACCTTTGAAATTTTCAAGTTTCACTATTAAATGTCAAGGTATTGAATGGTTTTATTGGTTTTTGTGGGGGTCCTCTCTATCTCTTGGATCTGAATGCATGTTTTCTTCCCCAGATTTGGGAGGTTCTCAACTATGATTTGTTCAAGTATACTTTGTGGTTCTCTCTCTCTCTCAGTCTCCTCTGGAATCACAATTAGGCATATATGCTTCCTTCTCAAGCTTTCATTTATTTCCCTAAGCCTTTCATCATCAGCAATTTATTGTTCTTTTCTTTTTCCCTCATCTTCCTTCCTTTCCATCAACTTGTCTTCAATGTCTCTCACTCTCTCTTCCACCTCATTAACCCTAGCAGTTACAGCGTCACTTTGGATTGCATCTCAGTTAAAGTATTTTTAATTTCGGCCTGATTAAGTCTCAGTTGTGCAGTAACAAAGTCTCTAGAGTCTTTTACACTTTTTTTCCAGAGTCACCAGTAACTTTATAATTGTACTTCTGAATTGAATTTCTGATATCATATTTAAATCCACATTCTGTAACTCTGTTGCAGAGTATTGCTTCTGGTTCTTTCTTTTGCAGTGAATTCTTCCTTCTAGGCATTTTATACAGTGCAGAGTGGTTGTATGAGTGAGCTGAGTCAAAAATATCAGCCACAACCTAAGTAAAATACACCCTAGATGATTCCACAGAGGTCAGAGAACAGAAAATAAAAGAACATGAAAAACAGAACAAAATAAGAAAATAAAAATACCACTAAAGTGAAAAACAAATTTTAAAACAGACTAATAAAATAAAAAAACCAAAAACCAAAAACAAATACAGGAAAAAAAGAAAAGAAAGAAAAGAAAAGAAAAGAAAAAAAAGAAAAGAAAAGAAAAGAAAAGAGCTGGGGGGATGTTGATGGTGAGGAAGTGGTATTAGAGAGGGAATGTAGTCTCCCTGAGGGGATCTAGAGGGCGATCCTCTTGTTTCTGAGTGTATTTTGTTCTGTATGTTAGAAGATGGTCAAACCCAAATTTACGTAAATCGGCAATACTTACATAAAGACCCAACATTGACTGCAAAAACATAAACAAGATAAAAAAGAGGGGCAGAGTGGGAAGGAAGAGAGAATATAATCTCACAGAATGAACCAAAACTGTGTTCCACATGGTTCTGAGTGTATTTTTGTCGTGTGTTAGAAGGTACTAACTTCCACGATTATAAAACAAAATGGGACAGAAAAAACAAAAAACATTAAACAAAAATCCATATCTCATATATACACCAAAATTAAATTGAATATGTTGAAGGGAATCCAGAAGTGAAAAATATATCTAAGACATGTAATTATAGAAATATAAAAGTCAAAAAGGAAAACACTTAAAAATGAAGAGTTGGTAAAATATTGTAGGTAAGGTGGGAAAAGAGAAAAAATATTGGGAAATTTTTAGCCTCATATAAAAATGAGTCATAATGAAAAAAAAAAAAAAGGACCCTCTAGTTCTATATACTATTTTCCCTCACTCCTAGAACTTTCCAGTGCTGCCTGGTCAGTAAACTTCCTCTTCTCTTGTTCTTCCACAGTTCTTCTGGGGGAGGGTCTGCTGTGCTGATTCTCACATGTCTGTGCCTGAACGGAGATGCCCCGCCCCCTGCCGGGTGCTGGGCTCAGGGTGAGCTGTTTATCCTGTGCGGCTTTTGTTCCCTGGCAGCCCCTCCCCTCACAGACACAAGGTGAAGCAAAGAGGAAAAACAACAACGGCAGTGGCTAGATTTCCAGTTCTGGAATCGAGCTCCCTGTGAGTAACTAACCATAGTCTCCCAGTCCACACTGGCCTATATGCTCCTGGGGGCAGGCCCGGGTGCACTGATCTGCATAGTTTACCAGGCGCTCAGCGGCAGGAGAGTTCTTGCTGTCCTGTGCCCTCCCCACTTCTGTCTATCCCAGGGGGAACAGGATTTCTGGCTTTGTCTGCTTGGGCGCTCTGTGATCCAGAGCTCTGTGCCACTGGACCCACACTCCCAGGGACTGCTTCTCCCGAAGGGAATGGGGTACAACCACTTCATCCGTTGCTGGCCTCTAGGGTAAAGGGAACTCCTGGGCCAGCTGGCATAGCCAGCGGGCTTCTCCCAAATGCCCCAGAGGGCTGTGGCATTCCAGCCCTTCACCAAGATTGGACCACAGTTTGCAGTGAGGTTTCTCTGGGTGCCCCAGCCTTATAGTGGCTCCGGGCATCTTGAGGCTTCACTGCTGCTCCTGCGATTCTGCCCAATTTCCCTGTTAAGCACTTTTCCTTCAGGGAAAACTCAGGCATAGATTTTTAAAGTTCTCGCTTGTCCAGGGCTGGACTTCCATGCCCCAGAGGCGTTCATTGCTCCACTTTAGCCCAGCTAATCACAGTTCACCTCCCCCAGTTTATTTCTTTTTTATTTTTTTCATCTTCCTACCTTGTTAGAAGCAAAAACTTTTTGCAACATTCCAGCTGTTTTCTGTTTACATCTCAGTTTAAATTCCTAGGTGTTCAGGATGTTTTGAAAGATATCTAGGGTAGTTTGTGAGACCAGATGTGTTGAGGGCCCCTACCTACTCTTCTTCCATATTACCAGTCCATGTTTTCCCCTCTTACAATGTCTGGATGGCAGCTCCTAGACAGCAAAGGAAGTGAATGACTGAAACACCCTATAGTACCCTAATGTTAGAATACAGGAAGAGGTGGGACTTTGGAAGAGGATGGGCATTGGGGAACCAAAGGGCCAACATACCTTAGAATGAAATGAAAATGAAAATAAAAATAAAGGTGTAGACTCTGGAGCCATGCTCTTTGCCTTCAAGCACATGGATGTCCTTCAGTAGGTAGTATTTGCCTAAGTTTCATGAAGTTTAATGACCAAATCTTAGTGATGGGCTACATGCTTAAGTGAAGTATCTCTCATTTTTTCTTTGGAAAAATAGATTTTCCTCAAATATTTTTACTTATCACAAGTTATCTCTAAATGCCAGGGTGAAGTAAAATCACTGTAGAAGTTGCTGAATTCCACTGGATCGATCATTACATCTACTTAAGAACATGCTCTCATCCTTGAATATATCTTAGTGATAGGATTTTTCCCTTAGAAGGACAAAACAAAGATGTTTTCACATATGCTAGAACTAGGAAACTTTCTCCTACACACCTATTTCAAGAAAGCTATTTGAAAATGTACCCTAGCAGAATAAGGAAAGAGAGTAAAAAAAAAAAAAAAAAGAAAGAAAGAAAAAAATGAAAGAAAAACAAGCAAACGAACCCAGGAAGATAAGATCTAGTGCGGTTCTTTGCATTTAGGCATATTAGGCACATATGCCTAAATGCAAAGTATATCCTAGAATAGAATAGAATAGAATCATAAATTTGAAGGTAAATTTAAACTTTTGGTAGATGTTCATAGTTGTCTTTCAAGATGATTCCATAGAATTTCACACTCACCAATATTTTATGAGCAATCACATTTTCATATGTTAAGCAAGCCTAAATAATAGGGATATTTTAATGTTTAAAATATGTTAGATAATTTCTTATTTTGTTTGAATTTAATTTTGAGAGAAGTTGAACATTTTATTCTATATAGGTTGTCTGATTTCTAATTTTTTTCTTGAAATGTAACATAATTCTTTTTCTGACAACTTCTCTTAGTTTGTAATTTTCTTACTAATATGTAAAAGGGTGTGTAAACAATGAAAACATCACTTGGTTTAATATGTATTTCAAACTCTTTTTAACAATTTGGTTCATTCTTTTCATTTTATTTCCTTAAATTTCATGTTAGTTTTGTTTTTGCCATTTTAAAGTTTAAAGTATTATGCAGCCAAATTTCCCAAATGAAATAGAATAACCTGAGTAGACACTAGGTAGGAGCAGCTTATATACAATGGGCCAAATCAAAAAGGGCAATTTTAATTAAATTTTTGTTATATGTGATAGAGAACCTTGATTAAAAATGGATAACTTTCTATTTTTAATATGGTAATTAGAAATTTTGCTTCTTTTGTGATCCTTACATTTATTAATACTTGTGGTGTTCTAGTATTAATTGCATGAATTAATGGCCAGTGAGCATTATTTTAATTGAAAATTCCTTGAACATTTAAGCATTTAGTGGGGTAGATTAATAGAAGCAAATTAATACTATTTGGTTAAAGACTTGTATCATCATTATTTAACTACTGAACAAAGAATATCCCATAACTTTTTTCTCTCATTATATACTTAGTATATTGATCTTCCCACTTTTCAGATAGTATTTTAAAGATAAAAATATCTTTATAATTATTAAAGCATTGTAGAGATATTTTAAATTGTGACAGCTACAAAAAATGATTCTTAATGGAGTGAGTATAGGTAATATATAAGAAGGTAAAATGGATTATGTTTGGAAGAAAATTTATATGCTGTTTTTCATACAACTGCCTTTGTCATACAAACAATATTTTTTGAACAATGAAAACCTAGATCTGAATAAGGATTTCAGTCTGTAATTATGAATGCACCATAGAAATATATTGCTTGTTTAGGTCCATGGGAACAGTGGTCCTGCATATTTTCTCTGAGAAGTACCTGACACCTAATAGATTGTCCATCAATATTTATTAGCAGTCTAACTTACTGCTTTCACAAAGAAATTTTTGAGTTCAAGTCACCTGAACATGTTTCAGAATATTCATTGATTATTGAGAAAAAATATTAAAATGGTTTAGGTTACAAATACTTTCCTTATTAATCCATGGTATTGCTTGGGGAACATACTTGCAGGGCACTTCACATTAGGATGAAGGAGGAGGAGGAGGAGAGGATTTAGTAAACTTGGAGATTTCTTTTTCCAAAAATATCATCATAGATTTGCAGTTTTTCATTATATATTTGTTCTAGTCATTTTTGAAGATATTAGTCTTAATGAGAAGTCATTGAAATTACTAGGTCCTGTACACATCTTATGTTGTAGGAACTATCTGCTTACCAGAGGTATGTGGAATGGCCAAATAAACAAATAATTGTTAAGTGCCTTACTTAGAGTCACATAACCATCCGCCAGCAAAACAACATTAGTGTTTGTTTTAGAGGAGTTCTTTACTAGGAAAAACTAGCTCATATAGATATGTATTTGTTTGTGTCCATAAAACAGAAACATAGCCATAACTCTGAATCTCTTCTCCCTTTCATATAGAGCAAAGCCTTTGTGAAGGAAACACAACAGAAGCTTCAAGTGCTCAGCATCTGCTCATGGGCACTTCTTTCTTCAGATTGTCTATATGCAGAAAGTCTTCATTTTAAGAATTAACACTGGTACAACTCTTCATCAAAACATGTACTTAATGTTTAAAAGGGCTAGTTTTCTTTGTAGAAAAGCAGAAGAGAAATTTTTTAAAATTACCCTTGGGGGAAAACAAGGGAGACAATAAGAGTTAGAGTGAGAGAGAAGCATTGGTTAAGAGCTACCATCAAATTATAGGATATCTGAGAATGTCATGACAAAGCCTGTTTTTTGTTTTTGTTTTTAAATTGGTTCACACCCAGTGTGGAGCCCAACATAGGTCTTAAACTCATGACCCTGAGATCAAGACCTGTGCTGACACCGAGAATTGGACACTCAGCCAACTGAGCCATCCAGGCACCTCACAAGAAAGTTGACTATAGCTCCACTGCTAAGGATTCTAATCTTGTCAGTATGGATTGAGGAAACTCCAGGAATTAAATCAGCCATATTTTGTGAAACGCTGGAAAAGAATCTTCTTTCTGTCTTCCATGTAGTCACAATTAGGCAGAGACTTGCTGTCTCCTCTTCTTGAGTGCACAACTACACTAGATTTCTCAGACACCCTTACGTAGGATGTGGCCATAGAAATGAATTGTAGCCAACAGAGTGTGAGCAGAAGGCAATAATCATTCCTGGCTTATCACTCTTAGACACACTCATCCAAGCTCTTTTTCCTTTTCAGGCTAGCTTACATGGAGTAAAGAGCATGGTGATCTTAAAAGTCAACAAAAAATATGCAAACACCTTCCTATAAGTCAGTGGTTCTCCAGTTTCAGCGCATATACATATCATCTGGCATGCTTATTTTACCTACAGAGTCTCAAATCTTACTACCAGAGATTCTGATTCATTAGGTTGAAGGGAGATATTCAGAAATCTGTTTTAAAAAGTAACCAGGTGATTCCGATATTTGTGATGGTGGGTCTACACTTTGAGAAACAGAGAATAGGTGTGCAATGTTAGTAATGGTAATGTTTGTTTTCAGTTATATATCATCTATCAAGTTGTATCTATATCTGTATATATACTATATATATACTATATATATACTATATATATATATACTATATATATATAGTATATATATATACTATATATAAATAATATATATATACTATTTATATGTATATGTATATATATACACATTTATATTTACTTTAGAAGAAAGCACTATAGATCACAGAAAAAGGAAATTGGATCTCAAGAAATCATCTAGTTCAGTTCAGATACAAAAGAAAACAGATGTCTAATCTTTGTTTTTCTTAACTACCTTATCTCAAGCCAAATAATACCAGCCATTCCCTTAAGGTACTATATCTCTGTAAAGATTTCTCTTGATTTTTTTTTTTCTGAGTCCTCTCCCTATGCCTTATCTCCTTTAAGAAACAAAGAGAATGAAATACAACCCTGATAAATGTTAATAATGCAGAATATTACAGAAAAATAATTCCTGGATTTTATTTCCAGAGACATACTTTATTTATTTTAAATGCAAAGCTTGTTATTCAATTTCCTAAACATATCAGACTTTTTAATGTGATGCATGTACCTTATTCATTTACATGCTTGACTTAAGTGAGGTAGTTTTGCATCTTTTTAAAAATAACTTTCCATTTTATTTTCTCTTTAAGGTCTAAAAAAATGTATGATACTATATACACCTCTCTGGTCTTGATTTCCCTCTAGTGGTTTTCTATTTGCATGTTGAGGAATTATTATACATTTAGGCAAATAGCTTGGCATTTTATGGAAATTCAATATTTGAAATGGCCATTTATGTTTCATACCATATGACAGATAAGGTAAAAGTGCTTAGATGTAATAACCTACTTGCCCAGTATCATTCACCTCATAAATTGCATTGCAATTTAGAATTCTTTCATATTCTTTTGTCTACAAAATATTAAAGCTTGCAAGAAAATCCTTTATAATTAACAGCTTTCTATGGGCACTTCCTATTTTACTGTAAAATGAGTTTTCATAAGAATGCTTCCGTCAGGGAGTGGAAGTTGCCATGGTGGCAGTCTACAATTAGGTATATTAGTCTTATCCATTGAATCAGGGTGTGTACATTTCCTTCCTAGAAGGATACTACTAATAATTTTCTCTTAATGCTTTTCCACTTTGAGCTCAAAGTGCTCCTGCATACATTATCACATTAAATCCTCCCAGCAACCAAGGCAAAAGAGAAACCATTTCAGTGCATATATAATTGCATCCTGACCTCGAATACAGAGTTTCCTTTCTAGTTACCCCATATTTGGTAATTCTTTTGTTTTTAAGATTTTATTTATTTATTTGAGAGAGAGAGAGAGAGAGAGAGAGCAAGAGGACATGAGCACTGGGGAGGGGCAAAAGGAGACAGAGAAGCAGATTCCCCTCTGATCAGGGAGCCTGACATGGGGCTTGAACCCAGGACCCTGAGATCATGACCTGAGCCAAAGGCAGTTGCCACCCAGGCATCCCTGGTAATTATTATTTTTGAGTAAAATCCAGAGTTTTATGTTTATTTACTTAGGATCCTACCAACAATGTGAAAATAGTTGGGATTACATTACATTACCTGCCATGTTTCTCAGGGCAGGAATTTTCAATGTGGGATAGAATTTGTCTTTTGTTTTATTTCAGTGAAGTATTGAACTGCTTAAGGTTTAGAGTCCAGATCTATAAATGAGAATACTAGCTTGCATTTACTATGCTAATTCATATTTTCTCATAAAATAATACAGGTTTTTGTGGCTACCACTGCTTCAGTGAGGTATTGATCTGATTTGGGTTGAACAATACAGTATTGCTAAAATCTGGTTAAAAGGAGAACTATATCAGATAATTCAGTACAACTCCATACCATTTCCTATTAGAGAATTTGTGTTTCTCCCTGGAATAGTCTATCTTTCCCAAGCAGCACTATATTACAAATGCAGGAGTAAGAAAAGGCACCTATGAGCAATTATATAACATACCAAATACAGGCAACCTATTGAAAAGAATATGTCTATTGCATATCATGTCTCTAGTCTGCCTCTTTCAGAAATTAGATTTTTACTTTTCATAAGCTTTCATAAGATTACTTTCCAGAATATCTAAATTATTTTTTCATAGCTAAATCTGTAATATATAAAAGCCATCTAATCTGCATCTGTTTACACCTGATGAAACATTATAATGAAATTGGAAGTTAATTCTCATATATTGTGTGAAATAAAATGATGCATTATTAATTATATTAACACTCAGGTCACTGAGAAAATAGAATGTTCTTTATTGAATTACCACATTAACCTTTTGCTGAAATTTATTTGCTGGAGAAAATATTTAAATGGAAAGTTTAAATTTAATGGCCCCACTTCTATCTTTCCTTTTCAGGAATTGGAGGCATTTTGTTAACTTCTCATTAACCACAAATATGTGCATATCTCAAATTTGACCACACAGTATTAAAAGACTTTAGAGGTTGGGTTAATCCAAATACACTAGGATGTATATTTATAGCACTGTTAACACAAATAAAAGGAGAGGATATAACATGCACTTATTCTAAAAGTGTAGGTAAAATTTAGAAGGTTTTGTGGTAAAGAGAGACATCAAGGATGTCACTTTCCTATGCAGTTTCCCAGTTTTGAAGGAAAGGGGATTTGTAAGCTTGGGTAGCTGTCCATGTTAGCTGTCCCTGCTTGCTAACAAGTGCCTAGTGCTCTGGCCTGTTTGGTAAATTAACCAGGATATTCGCCATTGTCTTCCTCATAAAAACCTAGGTGCTAATGGGAATTGCCTTCTTTGGTAGTTGAATAAACTCTGCTTGAACTACATTTACTGGAGATTCCCCTCCTCCCCTACTGTCTCTGAGAGCTTTTGAGAATCTTGAAATCCTCCAGGTGTCCTCTACTGGAACTTATCTTACCTACCTTGCCTCTTGTCTGGTTCTTTTTTCTTGTTTCTGCTCCGTGTACATTTCGGGAGAGGAATATGACTGCTTCCTTTGAACTGCCCTGAGATGACTCACAAAGGACTTGCTTCTGTATGGCAGTCTTATTAAATATTCTTGTTTTTAGAGTTGGGGACTACCACCATCTTTTCAATGACATTTTTTAGCGTCACTTGCCTTCCTTCTCCAACCTATGCATTTGAAATCACCTTATTCCCCTTCCTCGCCTTGCTGCACTTTGTTCATCTAGCAATTCTCCCTCATTCTAATCTGAGACAATTAGCTCCATATTTTCTTTCAAACCATATTCTATGAACCATAACTTTTGAACTCAGTGGATGATAGTTTGCTAGACAGATTGCTGACCAGACGGTTTACCAGACTCTGCTGCTCTGAAAAGAGGTTTGGCTATCCCTTAGCAGAAGAAGTCACTTTAATTAGTTGTGTCAAGTAGAAGCAGTGGAATTACTGGGGTATGGCTCTCAATCCACCTTCCCTGAAATGTAAACTTACATATAAAATAGGCGTTACATCTGCTACCATGGGTTTATCCTGCAGGTTCAGTGAGCATATACTCAATTGAAGCCCTACACGGTGTGCTTGGCACATAAGTGTGGCTCATGGGAGCTTTCCTTCCTCTGTCCTTAAAAGATAAAGAAGGTGGCTTCTCTGCCTTCCACCTCAGATTCCCATTTTGCTGCGAAGTGGAGTTCTCACGTGCTTCTCTGACTCATGAAAGCACAGATGTTATACACGATCATGTTTTGCCTCTTTCTTATGAATCTCCACTGATTACTTATAAATATGTTGTCTAAATTTCTTAGTATGGACTTGAAAATCTCTCATGCATAGATTCCATTTTTTTTTTACCTCTTTAGTTGCCTTTTCTCTTCCACTTCACACAACTTAGTGTGTAGCCACAATGTACTCAGCAGTTCTGGGAATGTGTTACTCAGTTTTGTGTTGGTGGGCTGCTGTTTATGCCTTCCCTGCTTTTTCCCTCTGTCACCTACTCATCGCCTACTGATGGTATTTCCCAACTTTAGCTTCCTTTAACACCCAGGAGTGTAATGATTGCTGTTTTATCTGAGTTTCCAGAAGAACTCTTTCCTTACAGTACTTAACCATATTGGGTTATTATTTCTGTAGTTGGCTGTCTCTTGCTCCACGAACTCTTTCTGTACCAACTATGCTAACCATGAAACGGGTCTCATCGTCCTTTTACCTTACTCTGCTTCCTCTGATCTTTGCTTTACTACCTCAGGCAGCATTGGAAGCTCCTGCTCATCTGGGCTCATTGGGAAAGAAACATCTGTAATTATGTCCCACAAAGTGCAGAAGACTCCCCATAGAATGTATTTCTATATTATATATACATCCAGATACCATATAATTGAGCGACCAAACTATTATCAATGGTACCCAAAAACCTTTAAACTCATCTACTCATTTGACTGGTTTGTAAATAATATTGTTTATAATATCTAAATATTTTGATATCAGATGAAATACTCCCAACTCTCTTTACTGTTGCCATTTTACTTCATATATATATACATATATATGTATATATATATGTATATATATATGTGTGTATATATATATATATAAACACATACAAAGGATCAGCACATGCAGCAGATCCTGAACCTATCTCATTCTCATCGTATCTTTTCTTACCCAGAGTAAGCTCTAGGCCTCAACTGTGAGGTGCTCGTTCCTTGGAATCCTTATTGTTTTTTGCCGCTAAAATGCAGCACCGTCTTTAAGAAATATAAGCTCTTTCTGAAAACTCCAATTGTGAATATTGATCATACTTATATCATGCCCAGTTTATGTTTTAAAGAGTATTAAAATAAACTCCGTATATGTTCATTGCAAAAAAAAGTATGGATTTATTTTTACCTTATACATATCCTCTTCTTTCTCCTCACTATAATCCACCCCAGTCTACACATTCACACACACACACACACACACACACACACACACACACACACCACGTTGATATTAACTTTTTTATATACACATATAAGCATATATTTTTAAAACACATAAAAATATTATATAGATACATATATATCTGAGATTTGCTATTTTAACAAAAATATGGAAAATTTCAGTACTGATGTATACCTATTGTCACATTTTCTTTACCAGTTTTATAGGAGCCCTAGTGAAGAATGCAATATTATGTAAGTAACATTTTATTGTTTTAGCCATGCTACGTTAGGAAAAAGACCACAGTTGAGAAACTCACTATAATATTCAATTTAAAATTAACTCTTTCTCAATACCTGTGAAAGGTCCATTTGAAGAATAGGTAAATAGGTATAAGTAAATAGATCGAACGATCAATGTAGATCCTGCTTATTTTAGGGACTTGCTAACAATAAATTTATTATTTTAAAATACTCATCAGAAGGTTTCATCCCTTTTCCACATGGAATTGAATCCTTGTAAGAATGCCTTCAATGATTGTTGATTTCAAGTGCTATAATGGACATTGAGAATGGAAATTAGAATGACCCATGCATTACTGTTTCTGCCATTTAAGGACGCAATTGGAAACTTCTGTCAATTATTCTTCAAAGGGTTTCATCATATAGAGATCCATGTTATACACAGATTTTCAGGTTCAATGCCAAGAAGAACATGTGTCTGAGTATTTTTCCTTGTTATGTTTTTTATTGCTTTTACCCTTTGATGGCCACACTTCTAAGTTGGGTTCTCTTAAGTTGAACACCAAATTTTAATATGAATTCTTTGTGTCAGTGTCTAGTGTGTTAATTTACCTTCTACTATGTGGTTTTGATATTTTAGAACAATTTTAAGAATTCTATAGTTTACATACTTTTTTGAAAACTAGAAATAGAAAAGGTACATACTTAACAAATACATGCATCTCATTATTTTAAAATTCATTTTAAAGAGATTTATATACAGTAACATGTTCATTTCAAAAATTAAATATAAGAATAAAATAATAAAGCAATATGGATGACAAACATCCAGGTTAATCCATTTCCTATAAGCATATCCCAAAATGATATATACCATATTTTCAAACAGCCTTTTAAATTCTTGGCTTAGGTGGTAAGAAAGCAGCTATATTCCTCAGAGGTCAGACACTATAATAAAATAGTAATCCATAAGGTAGGCAAGTGCTGTAACTGGCGTTTACCCTGGAGCTTATCTTTTGCTAGTTGCTGACCTCGATTCTGGAATGTAATGACCAAAGTGCTTGAGAGATATGAAGTAAAACCTGGAACCTAAGCAAATAGGTCAAATCCAAAATCACCATCAAAACCCCATATAAAGGGCAACATCTTCTGCAAACAAACTAGTTGAAAAACTGCTCTGACAAAGAAAACAATGAGAGAAGTAGAAAAAAATTTCCCTTAAAACTTTCTGATCATAATCCTACATCTAAACTAGTTTAGGGCTACATATACATAGTAACAATACATATATATTCAAAGTAACTATTCTATTTTAATTGATTCCAAATTAGTGTTCCCACTAATGTGTATTGCTAGGAAAAAATTGACAGAGAGAGAGAAGATATGAAAGTTTAAGAGACATGTAGGAGAAAGAGATAACATTTCAGAGGGAGACTAGATTTAAAAAGTTAATATTGAAAAAAATAATGGCTGGGACTTTTGCAGAATTGATGGATGATGTTAATTTACCCTTACAGGAGGAAGTCCAGAGAACCCCGACAAGGATAGAATTTTTAAAGAGGTATACAGTGAGACAAAAAGGAAGCTATAGAAGTTTTAAAAAGAACCAGAAAAAAAAAAAAAGAGATTGTACCTATAAATGATTGACACTTAGAAAAACAGTGACTTTCCAACAAAAATATTGGAGAGCAGAAGATAATAGAATGAGAAAAAATTCCTAGTAAGCTAGAGGTATTACTCCCAACAAAACTATTTTTTCATGAATGAAAGTAATATTAAGATCATCACATACAGATAAAAACTATTATAAATAAGTCTAAAAACTAGGACTTCCTAAAGCACCACATAAATGTCTGTACTTAAAGACAATTACCTGCAAAGAAAGGATTAAGATACTAGAGAAACATAGAAATAAAAAAAAGTTTTTTTTATAAAGTTCAACTTAAAAAAAAAGATTTTATTTATTTATTCATGAGAGACACAGAGAGAGAGGCAGAGTTATAGGCAGAGAGAGAAGCAAGCTCCATGCAGGGAGCCTGATGTGGGACTCGATCCCCAGTCTCCAGGATCACACCCTGGGCAGAATGCAGATGCTCAACTGCTGAGCCACCCAGGCATCCCTAAAAAAAAAAAAAAAAAAAAAAAAAAAAAATATATATATATATATATATATATATATGTCTAAATAAACACTAACTGAATCAAACAATAACAACAATGAAAGCACTGAAGTTATAGTAGAGTGATTGGATATAACACATTAGGATGTTTTGTGGTTAAAAAATCTAATAGATTATACTAATATAAGATGCTAATAATATGGGAAAATAGGTGTGGGTAAATGGAACACTTTACTGCCTCTGCAACTTTTTTATAAATTTAAACTCTTCTTTCTATGGGATGTCTGAATGGCTCAGTTGGGTTAAGTGTCTGACTCTTGATTTTGGCTCAGGTCTTGATCGAAGGCTCCGCATATGGGCACGGAGCCTGCTTAAGATTCTACCTCTTCCTCTGTGCTTCCCCACTGCATATGCATGTGTTCTCCCTCTCAGTCTCTCTCTCTTAAAAAAAAAAAACAACAAAAAACAAAAAACCTACAAACAATAACAACAAAATACTATTCTAAAATAAAAGGCTTATTAAAACTGCACAGAAAATCAAAGAAATATTGAAACCACAATTCAGGATAGTGATTATCTGAGGAAGGTGTCACCTAGGCCACCTCAGGAAACTTGGCAACATTTTCTTTAGTGGATGATATTTGTATTTTTTTATTTTTTAAAAAATATTTTATTTATTTATTCATGAGAGAGACAGAGAGAGAGGCAGAGGGAGAAGCAGGCTCCATGCAGGAAGCCTGATGTGGGACTCAATCCTGGGACTCCAGGATCGCACCCTGGGCCAAAGGCAGGTGCTAAACCACTGATAAATAAACCACCATTTATTATTTTTAATATTCACATATGCTTCATATACCCTTTTGTATGTGTATTTTACAACTTAAAAAAAAAGCAGCAATTATCTGAAGAGAAGTGACACAGAGATTGAAGAAATTTTAAGGGGTAGGTAAGTCAGAGAGGTTTTTCTAGGAGGCAGCCCTTACTCAGTTGGCCAATACATTTAACTGGAAAGCTATAGCTGTAATCAATTTGTATTTGAAGGTAGAGTATGAAACTGCAATTATGTGTTTTGCCCAGTACTTTTCTAAGAGGAAAGTTAGAAAGGTCACCCTTCAGATGTGAGAAATTTATTTGGCAGGACATTTAAAAGGGTACACTCTGAGAATTATACATATTAATTCTCTTCATAAAAGTAAATAATGCTTACAGTAATAGTTATATTTTATTTATACATATCATCAGCTCAATCACAAGTTGATGGCTTTCCAACTCCTATCAAAGTCTAAGCATAGAGAATTGGTAATTCAGAGAAATGTTCAATAAACTTTCATTGCTATCATTAGTATTATTACTACTCTTGTATTTGGCCAGCTACTGTATATACATTATGGCAGGCTGGATAACGCCCCCTGTAAGGTTTTCCACACAATGAGTCTCAGAACCTGTGAATATATTACCTTATATAGCCAGGGGACTTTATAGATGAGATAAAGTTCAGGATCTGAAAATAGGGATATCATCCTGGATTATACGGGAGGGCCAAATGTAATCACTTGCGTCCTCATAAGAGGGATGCAGAATGAGGCAGAGATTGACAAAAGAGAGGTGACAGTAGAATCAGGGGTTAAAATGTTGTGCTTTGAAGACTGAGGAAGAAGCGTCCGTGAATGCTGAGATACAGGCAACTTCTCTAAACAGAAAAAGACAGGGTAATTGATTCTCTCCTAAAACTTCTAGAAGGAGCATAGCTCTGCTGCCGCTGATTTGGGGCTTCTGACATAGAGAAATTTGAGGAATATATATTTGTGCTGTTTTACACCAGAAAATTCTGGTAATTTGTTATGAGGATCGTGAGGAACTAATACATTTTGTCATGAAGCTCCATCAGAACCCTCCTGCTTTTTAAATCTATTTTATTTTCTATTTTTATCTATTTTTCTATCTATCTATTTTTATCTATTTTCTATTTTTATCTATTTAAATCTATTTTATTTTATTTTATTTATTTATTTTCATTGAGGTATAATTAACATACATTATGTTAGTTTCAGGTATACATGTAATGATTTGACACTTGTATACATTACCAAAATGATCATCACAGTAAATCTAGTCATCACCTATCACTGGAAAAATTACTGCCCTCCCCCCCAATTTTTTTCTTGTGCTGAGAACTTTCAAGATCCACTACCTTGACAACCTTAAAATATGCACAATACCATTGATTGTAGTCATACTGTGCAGCATGTCCCCATGACCTATTCACTTCACAATCGGAAGTTTGTGCCTTCTGACCCCCTTCACCCATTCCTCCTTCCTCTACTCTGGCAACCACCACCGTGTTCTCTGTATCTGTGTTTTGTTTTGTTGTATTTCTTGGTTGATTGTGTTTTGTTAGATTCTTCATATAAATGAGATCATATGGTATTTACCTTTCTCTGGCTTACTTCACTTAGCATAATACCCCTCAGCATAATTACCCTCAAGATCCACCATCCATGTTCTTGCCAAAGGCAAGATTTAATTGGCTGAGTACTATCCCATTGCGTGTGTATGTGTATATTTATACACAGAAATAGATAAAACACTATCTAAATACTAAATATATAAATATATAAAATAATATAATCCAATATATATACAATATAATGATTCAGTAATTCTATACATTTCTCCTTGTTCATCAAAGTAAGTGTACTCTTAATCCCCTTTATCTACTTCATGCATCCCCTCTCACCTCTCTTTTGGCAACTACAAGTTTGATCTTTGTATTCCAGAGTCTTTTTGTTTGGTCCTTTTTTTCTTTGTTCATTTGTTTCATTTCTTAAATTCCACATATGAGTGAAATCATATGGTATTTGTCTTTTTCTGACCGACTTATTTCACTTGGCATAGTACTCTTTAGATCTATCCATATTGTTGCAAGTGGCAAGATTTCATTCTTTTTTTGATTGCTGAGTAATACATCTTTGTGTGTCTGTGTATCTCAGATCTTCTTTAGTGATCTATCCATGGACACTTAGGCTACTTCCATATCTTGGCTATTGTAAATAATGCTGCAGTGAACATGGATGTGCACAGATTATTTTAAATCAGTGTTTTTATTTTCTTTTTGATAAATGCCCCTAAGTGGAACTGATGGATCGTATAGTAGTTCTATCTTTTTTTTTTTTTTCTTGGAATCTCCACACTGTTTTTCATAGTGGCTGCATCAGTTTGCATTTCACAAACAGAAAGCAAGGATTCCTTTATTTCACATCCTTGCCAACACTTGTTATCCCTTGTATTTCCAATAATAGCCATTTTGACTGGTGTAAGGTGATACTGTACTTGCATTTCCCTGATATTGATATTAGTGATAGTAATGATACTATTGATAGTAGTGATATTGAGAATCTTTTCAACAGCATGTACTGTTGGCCACCTGTATGTCTTCTTTGGGAAAAATGTCTGCTCAGATTCTCTGCCTACGTTTTTTTCCTCTATTTTTTATCAGATTTTTTTTTTTTGTTATTGTGTTGTATGAGTTCTTTATATATCTTGGACATTATCCCTTTATTAGATATATGATTTTCAAATTTATTCTGCCTTTCATTTGTCATAAATTAATTGACCATATATATGTGGGTTTATTTCTGAACTCTATTCTATTCCATTCATCTATGTATCTGCTTCTATGCCTACACCACACTGTTTTGATTACTATAGGTTTGTAATATAGTTTGAAATCGAGGAGTGTGATGCCTCCAGCTTTGTTCTTCTTTCTCAAGACTGGTTTAGCTACAGAGGTTCCATACAAATTTTAGGGTTGTTTTTCCTATTTCTGTGAAAAATGCCATTGAGATTTTGATGGGTATTGCATTGAATTTATAGATGACTTTGGGTAGTATGGACTTTATAAGAATATTAATTATTAATTCCTCAATGTTAATGAATATTAACATGGAGTATCCTTCCATTTATTATCCTTCAATGTCTTTTATCAACATCTCATACGTTTCCATTTACAGAATAAGAAATTAAGAAAAAAAATCATCCCATTTGCAATTGCATCAAAAGGATTAAAATACCTAGGGATAAATTTAGCTAAGGAGGTAAAAAAGTCTTTAAATTGGGACCCTGATTCCTCAATTTATAGATTTAGAGTCTTAGCGAAATTAAAGAATGCGTTCAGCTTCTCTTAGCTAGTGAGTGACAAAGTTGTGGTTTGAATCCTGGTTCCCCTTCCTCTGAAGTCTAGACTCATTCAGCTCTACCATGTCTAGTCTCACCAGTGGCCTCGGAACTAAGCTGCCTCTATTGGATCCTCCTTTACTACTTCCAAGGCAAAGTTACTTAACATCTTGGGGAGAGTCATACTCATTTTTGCCCAGGATTCTTTAGCCACAAATGGGGTAAAATAATAGTATTTAAACTACAATTTTGTCATGGGAAGTAAATGAAATAATCTAAATATTCAGCAAAACATCTTCCTATCCACCTGAGTAAGCCTGAAGGCCTTTTAAAAAACCAAAAAATGTTTAAAATTTTGAACCCAACTTCAACTGAACTTTTGAACTTTTCCATCTGTCCACTACTTTGACAGTGCTCTTCAAAACAAACAGAATGGGTTAGTGGCTCTTTTGCTTAAAATTTTAAAAAGTTTTTCACTACTAATGGAATCAATTTCATGTAATTCAACACATTTCAATATAAAGTTCTATGGAAATGGGCTAAAAACCGCTTTCCATTATGAAATAATACTACCATCCTCATTTATCCAAATCTATTTCTACATACATAAAATATGTAGGCCCAAAGTATGTGCATTCTAATAAACATCTATTTTTTAAAAGGAGAAAAGAAATGCAAGTCTTTACTTTCTACATTGGTAGCTTACATAGTTTATGTGATTTAATTAACATATGGCTTTCATATGTAGAATAAAATGCATTTAGAATGAAACATTGAGTTTTATGGGACAAAAAGTATTATGAATCTTGTTTTTCTCAGAATTCAAATTTCATGAATGGCTGAATGGGACAACAAGCTTATTTTCTAAGGCTATATTTAACATTGTAGGTTGGGAGTTCCAATTTCTTTTGAGATCACAAGATACAGGTTTTAAAAGTTGATTTGAGAGCAACAAGATTAGCTGGCACGCTCACTTCATGTGTAAAGGTTTGGATTTCTTTTTGACTTATGAGAGATAAAACAAAATGCTGAGTTAACAAAGATGCATCCTGAATAGATTTATTATACTATAGAAGGTAGTTTAGAAAATAACCCAGAGTGTCTTTCCTGTGGAATTATTTATTCACTCAAGTAATAATACTTTAAAGAACTGGTCATTCTATTCTTCATTGAGAAGGGAATTCATCCAAACCAGTTCATTAGAAATAAGTTAAAATAAAATATATTCTTAGAGTAAATGTGGCAATAATTAGACAAGCTTTGTCTTGCTTATGAAACATTTATGTCCAATATAAACTCTAGGGATCCCTGGGTGGCGCAGCGGTTTGGCGCCTGCCTTTCGCCCAGGGCGCGATCCTGGAGACCCGGGATCGAATCCCACGTCGGGCTCCCGGTGCATGGAGCCTGTGTCTACCTGTGTCTACCTCTACCTGTGTCTCTGCCTCTCTCTCTCTCTCTCTCTGTGACTATCATAAAGAAATAAAAATTAAAAAAAAATAAACTCTAAATACCTCAGGCAGAAAACTTTGTTTTCCTATAAAATGTAAGATATTTAAAATCTTAGTGACTTGAATAAGAAAAATAAAGTCATTCTTGCTAAGATTAATGAATGTGTATATTTTTACTACACATGAAATAATATTGTGCTGTTCAATTTTGTGGAGGCTTTGTTTAGATAATGAATGGGAAAATATAGGTATTAATATTTTCAATGCTGACAGGAATAAGATTGGAAATTATTATTCTTAGGTGAAAGATTCCGATCCACCAAAACTCTATTTTAACTTTAAGTTTCTAGTCCTTCCCTCTTCCCCAGAATTTTTAGATGACCAACTAAGAAGTAGAAAATTATCCAACTACAAATTATAATTTATCCATCTAGGCTGCCTTGCTTACCTTCTGATGATAGTTTTCATAGACAGAAAATGGCCAAATAGGGGCGCCTCAATGGTGGAGCATCTGACTTTGGCTCAGGTTGTGATTCCAGGATCCTGGGGTGGAATATCACATTGGGCTCCCCACAGGGAACCTACTTCTCCTTCTGCCTATGCCTCTGCGTCTCTCTGTCTCTTGTGAATACATAAATACAATTTTTAGGGGGAAAAAAAGAAAAGAAAATGGCCAAATAATTGAGAGCAGTGAGAAAGGAAACCAGAAGCAAAGAAGTTGGCTGGATAATCACATGCTGGATAATCAAACCTGAACTCAAGTTGTGATAGGCTAGGATGACAAATAAAAATGTGGTTTTGATATTTCAGTATTGTTTGAGGACTATGGCCAGAAAAACTAAGATAGTTTTGGAAGACACTGTGGTATTGGGTCAATTCAAATAGTATGCCGGGAGAAAATAGAAACAGGAATGAGGACATGATGGTTTTTATTTTATCAGATCATCTGCATATGTTTTGTGCCTTTGCTTTCACCTTATCTGCTTGCTTTGGTCTAATTCTGCTCCTACATTGCTAAAGTACTGCACCTGCCTCCCACCTCCCCACCGCACCCCAGTGAAGGCTGCTTTGAATTTTCTAAGTACAGTGTTTTACTCACTAGTGTGTATCTTAACATACCATATTGGAATTTTGAGCTCATCTTTATATCTCTAGTGCCTTTTACAGTCTAGACATTTAGACTTTTAAGAAATGTGTATTTGTTGAATAAATGAATGCAGGATTCAATTAATGTTCCTACAGATAAACAAGGAGAGAAAAATCTGTGCTCTTAATGGCATTCCAAGATAGACATAAAGAAGCTTATTAGGCATAAGACAAAAAGGATTTTGCTCCCTGTATCTCACCCTCTGAGCAGGCTGGATACTCTCTGGTGTCTGCAGGAAGCAGGGAGAGTGACAGATTGCAGCCACCATCACTAGCAACACAAACCAGCAGACAGAAACCACCTTGCTATCGCTCAGCCCAGGGGTTTCTTGACACAGGTGTCTAGACAAGGACGGTGCCATCAATGTGGATCTCAGAGCACCCAGTTTATTAACTATCGTCATCACTGTGTCACAGGCGAAATGACAAACCAAGTAGGATGGAAACTCAAGGTTCCATCCAGAACTTCCCCCACAGAATCCTAATTATTGGTTTTTTTTCTAGAAGTTCTTACCAAACTCTACTCTCTTTTCCCTTCTGGCAAACAAATACCTCTGAAACGTGTCTGATTTTATGGGCTCAGTTCCATCTTTGTGCCGACAAAACACAAAAATAACTATTTTAGTAACAACCATGATCACAGAGCACCTCTTACCAGGCACCTTCTTACACATATTAGCAATTATTATTTGTTGTTGTTCTACTTATTGCTCTGTCACATGTATTGGTTTAATCCTCAAAATTTAATACTCTCTATAATTTGGTAATTTTGCAATAAACTACAAAGAATTGTTAACATATTCTATAAGAAATTATATAAACTTCACCACATATTTAGTGCATAGTATATAAAACTGTTGATTTTGTCTGAGACCTCTAGTTAGAATACATTTTATATTTTAAAAGATGCATATTTTAGGTTGCCTGGGTGGCTCAGTGGTTAAGCGTCTGCCTTTAGCCCAGGGTATGATCCTGGAGTTCCCAGATTGGGTCCCACATTGGGCTCCCTGCATGGAGCCTGCTTCTCTCTCTGCCTATGTCTCTGCCTCTCTCTCCCTCTCTCTGTCTCTCATGAATAAATACATAAAATATTTAAAGAAAAATGAAATAAAAGATGCATATTCCTACCTTTATATATAATTTATATATATATATATATACACACATATATACATACTATGTAATTGACATAACTTTTAAGTAACATTTAACTTATGTATACTAAAATACGGCCAAAGTTAATATAAAAATTTTTATTATCATTTAACTACAATCTCGAAAATATACCAATTTAAATAATTAAATATACTTGTTATGAGCCACTAAATTGATTTTGTGACCTTCTAGTAGGTGATGGATTGTAGTTTAAACAAAACAGTGCATTAAAATGGAAGGAGTGCACCTTGCTCTTCAGTTTTTTTAAGAAACCAATTAAAGGCAGTTATTTCTCCCCTTTTACAATACATATGTTCATTTAATAATAAGTAAATTGGAAGGAATTAAATGGCATGGACCTGTTTATTATGCTAATTGTGTTTTTTGTGTTTTAACTAAGACTTAGTTCAGTGAATTCCCATATATTCAGTAAATAAACAAATTAATATGTGTAGTAAACATTCTTGAAACTGCTTTTACTATGAAATCATTCATGTTTGGCTGCTTTTATACATTTCAATTGTTACAACTTGATTTTATGTAATAGATAAAGTCTCAGTTGTCACTTTCCTAGTCTAATGACTAAACTCACTTATATCTACAGAAAAAAATTCTTCTCCATCAAAAAATTGAATAACTTTTCTCCACATCTGTAGGTATTGGCAAGTAATGACTCTTACACTCCTGTATAGGAATTAGTATAATAATGTGCACATACATCTACCTGAAGAGTAAGAGAGATTTTTATCTTAACAGTAAGGAACTGAAAAAATATGTTTTAAAAATTTTTTATTTTATTTTATTGGGAGAGAGAGCGATCAAGAGCAAGTGCACACACAGGGCAGGAGAGGGGAGAGGGTGGTGCTGGGAGGGTCAGAGGGAGAGAATCTCAAGCAGATTCCGGAGCTCCACGCGGAACCCCATGTAGGCACAATCTCACCACCCATGAGATCATGAGCTGAGCAGAAACCAAGAGCCAGGCACTCAACAGATGGAGCCACCCAGGCCCCCCTGAAATAATGTTTATAAAAACAAAAGTGAAAGGAGAGAAAACTGGAAGGCAATGTATTACCTGTGAGAGGGTATCTAAGGCCGAGATTAATAATAGATGGAGGGAGTGGAGAGAAAAGAAATCAGAAGAGGTCTTCTGGTCCTTTGGACCTTCTAGAATTTGTTGTTCCTTGAGAGGTTTGCTCTTACTAGCTGAGCCAGCTAGTATAATTAAAAGGCATTTGGGGGCAGCCCCAGTGGCTCAGCGGTTTAGCGCTGCCTTCAGCTCTGAGGTGGGATCCTGGAGACTCTGGATGGAGTCCTACATCGGGTTCCCTGCCTGTGTCTCTGCCTCTTTCTCTATCTCTGTATCTCTCATGAATAAATAAATAAAATCTTTTTTAAAAAAGGCATTTGGATGTTTGCACACTGAAAGCTGGATTGTCTCGCTCAAAGTCTTTCTTATCCATAGGAAGGCAAGGGAAAAGTGTAAGGAAACTTCTGGAATAAGGAGGAAAATGATCCGTGAGAAGCTATGAGCCAAATAGGAAATGACAGAAGGATAAAAAAGATGCTGACAGAGTTATATATTCCTTCATAGAGTTTTGTTGTCAGATTTCCTCCATTTCACCTATTCAGCCAGAACATCCATTCCAATCTGTGTGCTGACACTGTTTTTTCTTATTTTACAAATGGATTTTGCCCATGATCTAAATAAAATGAAAAGAAAAATTGTCCCATGAGAAGGCAACATTTTAAATCCTAGCACTCACCTACTTCCCAGAGTAAAGACATGAACCAAACACCTTCACGAGAGCCAAGCTCAAAGGCAAAATAATAAGAATCCTAGTAGGACAAGTAGAACAAAGAGAAGAAAATGATGCAAAACAGGGACATTCAGTGGGAGTTGGGGGATATTGTGTAATTGAGATGAATTTAAATAAGTACAGTTTATCTATAAAAATATGCACTCCAATAATGAAATATATATGTAATCTCCATGTATTTCATATATAGTTGGCCCTTGAACAACATGAGGTTTACAGATGCCAATCCCCTTACTTCTTCCACAATAAAAATTTCACATATAATTTTTGACTCCCCATGAACTTGAGTAATAGCCTACTGTTGACTAGATGCCTTACTGATAACAGTAATAGTCAACATGTATTTTGTATGTTATATGTATTATATGCTGTATTCTTAAAGTAAGCTAGAGAACAGAAAATGTTTAAAAATATAAGGAAAGTACATTTATAGTACTGCATTATATTTATTTAAAAAATCATGAGTAAGTAGACCAACTCAGTTCAAACCATGTTGTTCAAGAGTCAACTATACATGAAATACACATAGACTAAATTTTAGAATAGGAGGGATTAAAAATTATTACATTGCATCATATTGGGATTTGATATAAGAAAGATTTCATGTGGCAAAAAAAATTTACAGGTGATGAGAATGTAGAAAAAACAAACATTTAAGATGCTAACAGCTTCCTTGTGTGAACTGTTTGCTGTTTGTTTCATTATAGTCTATTCACATAGAAGCAGATTATCTCTTAAAAATGAATGTCAATTCCTGTCTCTCCTCAGTGGCTTCTCATTTCACTGAGCAAAAGTGCACACTCTTTCCATTGTTTTGCCAGAGCCGATTCAGTCTAGCCCTTATTATCCTTCTGCCTTAATTTTCTGTCCCCTTCCTTCATCCTGCTTCTGTCACTCTGGCTTTCCTGGAGCTTCGGAAACACACTCCAGACCCTCTCCTGCCTCTTTGCTATGTCTCTTTCCCGAGATCCACTTGCCCCATATATTGTCATGGCTCACATTTTCATCTCCTACCTGTCAGCTCTTTAGTGAAGTGATTCCTTTACAAGCAGTGTAAATAGAAAACTCTTCTTTGCTTTATTCATTTTCCAGAGCTTTCATTTCCATAGTGTTTATCCTCTGATGTATTATATACTTTCCTGCCTGTCCTTACTAGAATGTAAACTAGGTAAGCTCTGTTTTGTTCAGTGCTGTATACATATCATCTAGAACAGGCCTGGCACACAGTAGGAATTTCATAAATATGGGGTGAATAGATGGAATAAGTGAAAGAGTGAGCATGCCATTTTAGATTTCTGTTTTTCATGCTTCCTTTAAAGACACAAGGCTCATTTGTATGCTATAAATATTTATGTCCATCCGATCACTATGAATCTACAAACTTACAACACATAGTACAATGTTTTTAAAAGCTTAACTATAAATAAAGGCCTTTTACTGACATTAAAACTAATGTGTTTAGTAATAACTAAACATTTGCAAAGTGATCCATGATATCTTTGAAACTTACACAGTGATAAATATTCAGGCAACTTGACAACTTTCGTTAACTTTAGTTTTGTCTATAATTTTATTTAAATTGTTTCATTTGATGCTTGGATTAAGAGTTATTATACATGATAAACCATTCTGATACCTTAAAATGTATTTAAATGGACATGAATAAAGATGTAAATTTTGCATTTCTATTAGATTTTCCTGAGATTAGCTCTGTTACCAGATTGGCCCACGGAGAAAAACTTAATATAAAATTGTCTTACTTTGTATTTATGTTCAAAGCAAACAAAGGTAAAATATATATTTAAAATAGCCATTCTATAAGACCACTCAAAAAAGTAATTTTAATGATAAATATTTCTAGTGGTTTATGACTTATATTTTCAGTACATCATCTATCTACTTCATTTTCACTTGCTTTTTTCAATTTGACTCCCCATCAGACCCATCTCTTATTACTCAAAAGATATAATCATATTGAATTAATGAATTTTTTTCAACAGAAAAAATTGAAATTTTATGAGTGAGCTATTTTTAAATATAATTCATTAGAATTAAACCTCAACATTTTTATCTCTTTTTAATCCCCCCCCCCAAATTTTGTATTTCAATATGAAATAAAAGAACTAATCATTTAGGACCAAGTACATTAATCCCATTTACTAGTCTGATATGAAGTTGTATAAACCTAAGGCTTTAACAGAATTATTTTTTGTTCAATGTATTAATGATTCATTTTCTTATCTCATTTATTTATTGATAAATTTCCAGAATTTTAAAATGATCAGTTCCTGTAGAATTCACCAAATTTTGGAATGAGTATTTATTTATTCCATAGAACATATTACCAGCATAAATCAAGCCTACAAATAAGAGAGCAGAAACAGCTTCACTGTTTGATTCCACTCTCCTTATAAAAAACTTTAGGCTCAACTAGAAGATCTTTGCAATTCTTTTGATAATTTCTTTTTCTGTACTATCACCTATCTAGATAATTATTCGTATTTAAAGTGGCTATATAGACTGGGTGGGGGTGAGTGGATGGGAGGGGAAGCTGTTCTGGGTAAGATTTGGTCCAAAAGCAAATTTTCAGGAGTTGAAGTTGGAAATTATGGATTTTCAATAAATTGATCCCTCAATACACTTTGTTGACTTGAGTGAGTTTGCAAATATTCAGACTGAATTCACATAGTATGTCGAGTATTGATGCAGTAATAATAATACTTAGAGATACATTTTATTCTGGTAAACTTTTCCCATCTATCCCAAATAATAATAGGTTAATATGACACTTAAACCTAAAATAACTTATTTTTGAGCCATATGTGAAAGAGAAGCTGTGATATTTATGTTTAAATAAGGACATATCCTTATTACAGCTCGAGAGGAAGACTCATAAAATGTGATTAGAGCACAAAATCATGTAATTAATGGGCCAAAGATACCCAAGGCAGAGAATCATAAAAAGATATATGCATTCCTTAGACATTTTAATATTAATCATAACTCAATGAGTATTTCTAGATTCATCATTCTTTTGATTTAGATCTAAAATATTTCTCTTGACTTTTGGAGGGCCATGTAAACTTTTGTGGTTAGTCACATCTCATACATTATATGTAAATTTTTAGTTTTTATTTAAAATGAAGAGGGATAAAGGTCTTTGAGAAGCAACTTTAAGATATAAAATTAAGGTTTTGTTATTTTCCAAAAAATTTCACAATCGTCTCACCCACATCTGTTTTAACAAGGCTTTTATAAAGCAACTCACCTTTGTAGAGCCTTCCCAAAGCATTCAAATTAATACCATAGCACTAGAACTCCTTTTCCAAATCAACTACATACTTTCACTTTTTGATTTAATTATGAAAATACAATAATAGGATAAAGAGCAAATTATTTGGAGAAACAGAAGCTACTGATTCTGTATGTACATAACTCACACAAAGCAGAAGTGATAGGCATTAGTCAATAAAAATACAGTTTCGTCTTTTTTTCAGTAAATTGCATTAAATAGAGAAATTTGGATGTTGAATAAAAGTTAATGTGGTGAGTCCATTAAGGAAAGGGTGATTAATTTTTCCAGAGCTTAATTTTTTAAATCTATGTTTATTAGAGAAAAATAATTTCCTACTTCTTTTCTACTTTAAATATCATCAGTTCTGAAAGTAAATTTAAATACTCCATGTTGTAATGAAAATGTATTTTAATGCATCAACACGTGACTACATTCTTTTAAAACATGAGTGTTGTGTTTTCACTTCTGAGTCTTACTCAAAAGGAGAAACAAACGCAATAAATTCTAAGGTGACATTTGCCATCTTTCCACATAATTAGGACAATGTGAATCTTCTGCTTCAAATGTGGAATGCCAGCCATTTATTTCTTGTATATTAATAAACTAGTGCTACTATTATTATAAGAAGAATAGCAAGAGAAGTTGACACTACCAGCACCTGGGTGGTTCAGTGGTTGAGCCTTTGGCTGAGGTTGTGATCCAGTCTTCCTGAGATAGAGTCTCACATGGGGCTCTCCACAGGGAGCCTGCTTCTCCCTCTGCCTATGTCTCTGGCTCTCTCTCTGTGTCTTTCATGGATAAACAATAAATAATTTTTTTTTAAAAAAAGGAAGTTGACACTACCATAGCATAACTATGTACTAGGGATTCATTGAAGCCTGAGAATCACTCTATGAGTGAGGTGCTATTACTAGTGTCCATTTTCTAGAGGATGAAGTTGAGACACCGGCAGATTAACTAACTAGCCTGAGGTTGTAAGGCCGTTTACCTTATGAATGTTCGTATTTAAAAGGAGGCAGCCTGGCTCTAGAGTTCATGTTCTCAGCTAATACCTATACCACATTTTTTTTTTCAAAACATGAAACCAAATCCCATGTGCTTGAATTTTGGCTTTCATTTATCCTCTGTGAAACCCATGCATTGGCTAAGAGGTAGATTTTATACATCTATTAAATAAGTCCTTGTTAACTGGCTTCATTTATTTAGTCAGAAAAATCAGTCTGTTCAACCAAAGAGCTGTTTCCACTTTGCGGTTTTTTTTTTATTATTATTTTTTATTTTTAAATGCATTGACCATTGGACTACATTGGCTGGGACTACCTGAAGAAAAATAGTTTTATTATGAATTAGAAGCCTGGGAACAAACAGTCCTGGTAAAATGCCTTTATCAGTCAATCAATAACATGTACTTGAATGCCCTCTGAGGTGTAGGGGCAGAAAATGTTCCCTTCTTCCCTTCTAGATCCTTTGGCTGCCTAATAATTAAGTTGACATAACAGGATTAACATGAAGAAAATAAACAAGTGTGATCACGTGTATGTATACCTCCTGTATACCATTCAGCTTAAATACCATCTTTAACTAAAGACAAAAGATGTCAATGGGTATGGAATCAGTTGTAGGTGGTTACCAGGAAAGCATGGTGAGGTTGTTATGTGTGTTTAAGCTTTGTGTTCTCTGCTGGTGAGAGTTTCTAGGGATTGAGTTATCCCCTCTCTTCTTGGTGAAGAGAGGAAGACACCCTCACAAGTGGAGATTTCCCCTTGTATATTTATCTCTTGCAAAAGGGTAACTACTCCTTAGTTTTCAGAGCTTCTCCAGTGTCTGCTTTCTTAGAAATCACCAGCTTACAATAAGTGGAATGCCTAACGGGCATATTTCGGAGTAGTATATTTTGCTCCCCTGTGGAGAGGTTGGTCTTGCTTGCTACGGTAATTGCAATCCAGTGGGAAACTTAAAGTCTGGATCTCTAAACCTTTGAAACCACCACTTAATTGGTGATAGTATTCTGAGATTTTTATGATACATAAGCTATATTTTAAAAAATAGTTTTCATAGTCTAATTATAATATATATGTGTGATATATACTGATTGGTTGTCTAATTTTTTGGTCCTGTTATGCCTATGAATGATACTTACTTCAAGGAAAATAATTAATGCTTGCATGTTACAATTTGCAAAAACAACAACATAAATATTACAGCTTCTCTTTCACATATGGCTAAAAACAATAATATTAAGCTTGGGAAAGCACATTTTTTATTATCCATAATGTTAACTTTAAACAGAGCAAAGAGCAATTTTACTGAAGTAAAAAAAAATTATTTGGAATAGCAGGGGAATTATAATTTGGGACAAACAAGCTATGGGAACCACAGGCAAGTCCAAAGAGACAAAGGGAAGGTCAGTTTTCATTAGGTTTTAGGAGGAAAGAGGGGAAGATTTATCTGAAAGGAAATTCACTGAAGACGAATAGGAGTCTGAGGTTAGGGACATCTCTCAGCGTCTGTGGGCAGTGGTTGGTTGTTGCTGAGGCTACGAGGGGTCTTTCTTCCTTATCTTAAAGGTGGTAGCTAAATACCCATGTGAAAAGTGTCCAATTTTGTCAAAATAACTGTCTTCCTTCTTCCTAGTGGTTATATAGGCTGCTGTGAGTAGTACTGTGACAGCTCCCCCTTCATTTTAAGTGACTCCATTTTAAATGAGGTTTCCTTTATTTTCACAGAATAAAGGTTGTTGAAGTGTGTGTCAGACTAAAAACATTTCTACCTTTGTTCATGTATTCAGCCGTAATTTTCAAAGAGTATCTATTAGAACTTGAGAAAATCTTCAAGGCTTTTATCTTTATTTTTAAATTTTTCTTTTGAACAACTTTTTCTTTAAATGCTGACTTTGCCAATTCTCCCTCCTACCCTTCGTCACTAGCCCATTGATTTTATAGAAGACTTTTGGGAAGAAGGAAAGTACTTTCACCTACTATGAATATGTGATTATTTTATAAAGAGTCTTTTCACCATTCATTCGTTCAAGGTAATAGGATATCATGAGAGTAATATGGCCTTGGAAATAGGGAATCCATCCCATCCTCCATCTGCCACTCTCTTATACTTTGATAAGGAGTAATTCTGCTTCTCCCTGAATACTCCCATTTATTTATCTACTAAGTAATTGGAGTGAACCAGATGCAGTATAAAAAATTTTTTTAAGTATTTATTGAGATTGTAGGGGCCAAAGGCAGTTGGCCCCAAGATGGCCCACTTTGCCATGTGGACTATTTCAAGCTGAAGGCAATTGAGAACCTGCAGGCTCAAGAAAGTCTTTTACCCCTCCTTTAATTACACAGAAGAGTCTAAATTGGGGGGCCTTTCCCAGAATAAAGGTTATTGCTCAAGATGAATTTTTTCAGAGTCACCCTTCTGCATGGCAGAGCAAATAGCTAATTACCAAGTATCTGCTCTTCTTAGCACCCTTTGAATTGCATTTCTTTCTTCTGAAATCCTAGACCCTACCCACTTCTCTTTAGTTCAGATGACATATAGACCTCATTTTGTCTGTCTTTGGAACTTCCGTGTCTATGTTGATGCCCTATATGTGCAAAAGTAGATTTTATTTTCTCCTGTTAATCTTTCTTACACCAATTTTGATTCTTAGTCTGGGTAGAAGGACCTGGAAGAGGACAGGGTGTTCTTGCTTCCTGATAAGATTTATACCATTGCCAATACAGGAAATTCAAAGATTTGTACAAATATCCTGACTTCAAAAGAATGACCATTCAGTGAAAGTAGATGAGAAACAATAATCAACATTTATTTTTGAGAAGTTACTAATCGAAAGAAATTAGATTGCCAAGTCCACAGCAGATATTGGTCACAAAATAAAGCCAGACATTCCCAGAGCAGTTAGAGACTCCCAATCTAAACAGTTCCCTCCCTGCATTTTCTTCAATTGTAGTTTTTGCTCTTAGTTCAGAAGGTGAGCATGATTTAAAACATGCTCATCAAATGAGAAAGTATCTTTCCTCCCCTGCATGAGAAGATTAACAGGGGTGAAGAATACTGTTTCTTTGACTGTTGAGGGTTGTTAGAGTCAAATTGCTAATTATTTTCCAGACCTGATGGAAAGGGTAGTGATAACATTCCTGAGTTTCATTTTGCTTCAGTAAGTACAGAAAAGGCAGAAAATGGCAGCACAGGCCAATTAAGTAGGTTATTTTTTTGATCTTCCTCTTCTTCTTTCCTCTCCTAAAATTACAAAATAGACTTCATTTTATTTTCTAGTAAATATTCTAATACCACAGTTAGCTCGTATTTTGTTATTAACTCATTCACCAATTCTCTTGTTCAACTTTCTCTAATTCAGGAGATTTAATGTTGCACCGGCTTGGAGTTTGCTTGATTGCCTTGTTAATGCTCTTATTCCCTAGCAATCAATTTAGTTTGATTGATGTTTGTTATGCAGCCTAGTAAGTTCTCTTCACTTGAATTTCATTTAGAGTTCTTTTTTCCTCAACTTCCTAGCAATCAATTTGACTTGATTGCTATTTACTTCCTGACCTGTTGATATTGCAAGATTGCATAAGTGTGCTAATTACCTTCATGTCCACAAGCAGATTCAGTTAGCCACATATTTGACATACCTACTTTAAATGACTTCATGTAAATAATTGCCTCTTTAATGCAGGTTTTATATATTTGCTGTCGATATAGTACAATAGTTTGCATTTATCTCTCCTTTTTCTACTTGGGATGTAAAAATATATATTATCATAAGATACATTATAATTTATGGGGGGAAAAAAACCCTATCGGATTAAAAACGTAACCAAGTGTTGGTAGAATAGAGATGACTGTGGAGACAGACTTAGGCGATTTTAGAACACAGCAGGTATAATCTGCATATCAGGTTTCTCTCTCACCATTGCAATTTTTTTTTTTAATAAACTAGGTCACTAAAACCGTTCTCTGTTTCTATAAGTAATTTCAGAGAGCACTGATAAACTGAATAAACTCTTCTTATTTCAGAGTGTCTGAAGGGTCCCTCAATTTAAATTACATCAAGGTGAAGTAGAAGCTTCTTTGGAATACCATATCCCTAGTAGTTACTCTGAGAAAGTTGATTGGATGTCTGTCTGATAGATCAGAGGAATGCTTTGCTTAATTCCATAAACTGTCATGCTTTAATAAATATTTTAACACACATATAACTCTACAATATTTTAAAAATATGGAAAATTAATTCTTCAAAGGATCTCATTCTGTGGCTAGTAAATAATAGATGCTCTTTCAATGTAGGTAAACTATCCTTGGATCTATTTTACAGTTTAAGAACTCAAACTATGACTACACTTTCCTTCTCTGAATTTAGGTGAGAGTATGTTTCATTTGCTCACTACCTCAAGCCGACTGTTGTATAATCCTCCCTTTTGCTCAATATTTATAGAGACTAGATCCAAAGCAAGTATGATCAAAGAATCAGAAGGTGTTCTGCAAAATTAGATTACTGTCTCTCTTCATTTGGTAATTTATCAACGTGAGAACTCAACAATATTCCCTCAGTAATCCTTTATTCTTGCCTGAGTGTTTGTGCTAGGTGCCATAAGCAGTAAAAAGATTTCAAATCTAGAGGAGTAATAAATACTTGTGTCACTGAAATAACTTTGGAATAGAAGCAGTATTTTAGTTGGTATTTAAATGATAAGATTGAGAGTAGTCAGCATGCAGCTCATATAATTACGGAAAATTTAGAAGATATAATTTGTGGTCTTATTCCTGGTCTTGAGGAAATGTGTGGGGGCTTTGGTATCAAAACAGGAAACAGCATAATCATGTTTGGAAGACAGCTTATCTGGAGGCAGAAATGAGCACTAGAGCCTAAAATAGAGAAATATGTACATCAGTGTGAAAGGACACTTGCAGAAAGGTTCAGAATCATAGCCTAAGTGGAATTTTACCTTAATAGAGATTATGAAGATGTCTTTGGATTTTTTAATGACACGATTAGGCTTTTAGGTATTTGATATTTCTTACTTCATTTATTTCTTTGAAGAAGGCCTTCTGCCTGTATTCTACTACTCAAATTCTATTTCTTCTTTAAGACCCAACACAAATGTATATCTCATTTTCTAAATATATATATATATGCACATATATATAATTATATGTCTTATTTTGTATATGTATAAAATATATATGTATGTGTATATATGTGTGTATATATATCATCTCTCTCTATATATATATTTCATTATATATTTGGCTTTTTTTAATTTAATAAATTGTAACTCTACACCCCCCCAGTGTGTATCTTTTCTTGTCCACTCTTTTAACAATTAATCCTTTACTATTTCGAGGCAGACTTTTGTTTTTGCTGCTATTTTAATTAAATATAATTTACATACAAGATAAAAATATCTTAAATGTTCAGTTTGATGAATTTTGACAATTACACACATCCATGTAAACTCATCCAGCCCTAGAAAGGGCCTAGAAAGTACCCTTTGTTAGAGAATTCCCTACCCTTTTTCTGAATTCTCTTGCTATAGATTAGTTTTTCTGGTTATATATGTACATTTTGTGTTATAAATATATAATTATATGTACATGTATGTTGTGTGCCTGTATGTCTACTTTCTTTTAAACTACATAATATATTTTTAAAAATTTAATTCCAATATAGTTAACATACAGTGTTATATTAGTTTCAGATATAAAATATAGTAATTCATCAATTCCATGCATTACTCAGTGCTTATCATGATAAATCCACTCTTTAATCGCCATCACCTATTTCATCCATCCCCTCCTCCCACCTCTCCTCTGGTAACCATCAGGTTGTTCTCTATAATTAAGAGGATTTTTAGGTTTGTCTCTTTTTAAATTTGTTCATGTGTTTGTTTTTGAGTGAACTCATATGGCATATGCCTTTCTCTGATTTATTTTGCTCAGCATTATACTCTCTATATCCATCGATGCCTTTCTCTGATTTATTTTGCTCAGCATTATACTCTCTAGATCCATCGTGTTGTTGTAAATGGCAACATTCCATTCTTTTTTATGGCTGAGTAATATTCTATTATCTATCCATCCACACACATACATATACATATATACATACATAAACACTGTATCTTTTTTATCTATTCATCTACTGATGGGCATTTAGGTTGCTTCCATATCCTGGCCATTGTAAATAATGCTGTAATAAACATAGGGGTGTTTGAACACAAATATTTTTGAGGTTCATCTTTGTTGTCATATTTTATACTTTGTTCCTTTCTGTTACCAAGCAGTATTCTATTGTGTGAATATACACAAATTTACTTATTCATTTTCTTGTCACATGTTTGTGTTGTTTCCAGTTAGAGAATGGTTGGTATGTGTTAATTTTGTAAGAAACCATAGAATGCTACATGTAAATGATTAAGTGATGAATCACTAAATTCTATTTCTGAAACCAATATTATACTCTACATTAATTAACTAGAATTTAAATAAAAACTTGAACAAAAAAAAAGAAACCACAACAATTCTCCAAAGCAGTTGTACTATTTTGTGCTCCCACTGATGTAGAAACGAGTTAGGGGCAGACAGGGCTAGGCAAGGAAACATAAGGGAAAGGCTCCAGAGTTAGGCTTCTCTCCATCCTAAGGAAACAGAGATAAGACAGTAAAAACAGAAAAATAAACCTGGCTCCTTAGCTCCAAAATGTTAGGGAGTATTTCTCTTTAATGTCTACTAGGCTCACAGAAACCCCAGATGTAAAGAAATATTGTGGAGAAGATATTAACCAGAGAGAAGGGAATACCTTGTTTGTGCTTATGATATTTAAAAGAACATCTTGTTACAAGTCCACCATGCTGCTTCTAACTATAGACATGAAATTTATAAATCCACTCTGATATTGATAAGAAATTTACCAAGTATCCCTTCAGTTTCCTATAAAAGACAGACTGTAAAAACCCTCCTGCAACCCTGTTGAGATCCCTCTCCCTTTTGAGAGCTTTCTCTATATCTCTGCTTAATAAACTTCTATGGCTTTGCTCACTCTGTTGTCCAGAAGACTCATTCTTTGACTCCGTGAGACAAGAACCAAGCTCTCCCGTATCACTGCCAAAAGTATGCAAGGTTAGCAGTTGTTCTTTATCTTTGCTAATGTTTATGGTTGCTAGGCTTTTTCATTTTAGCCAAATTCATAGTTTTGAAACCATTATTTTATTGTTTCAATTTGTATTTCCCAGATAATTATGTTGAATACTTTCACATGTGCTTCCTGGTCATTGATATATATTCTTTTGTCAAGTGTCTATTCAAATTCTAAGTCCGGGGATGCGTGGGTAGCTCATTTGGTTGAGGATCCAACTTGTAATTTCAGCCCAGGTCATGATCTCAGCAAGAATTCTGCTTGAGATTCTCTCCCTCCCACTGCCCTTACGTCTGCTCACTCTCCCTCTCTTTCAAACAAACAAATCTTTTAAAAAAAATATTAAGTCTGTTTTTAAATGAGTTACTTGTTTTTCCATTGTTTTTAAAAGCTTTTTATACATTCTATATATGATCTAGGATATCAGATATATACACTGAATATATATTTTCTCATCTGTAGCATGCCTCTTCATTTTCTTACCTTTTTAAGTATCTTAATGCTTTTTGGTGAGCAGAAATTTTTAATGTTGTTGAAGTATAATTTATGTTTTCCCTATTATGGGTTAGTGCTTTATGTGTCCTGCTTAAAGGACCTTTGCTGACACAAAGGCCATCTATGTATTTTTATGGAATGTTTATGGTTTTGAACTTCATATTTCATCTATGCCCATCTCATATTAATTTTTGTACAAGGAATAAGGTAAAGATCAGATTTCATTTATCTCCATTAAGTCTTGTGGGTTTTTTTTTAAAACAACTTTGTTAATTTGCTTTATTCTTTGTGTTAGTCAACTTTTCACATAAAAGCCTTATCTTCTTGACATAGTTGTTAAGTCTATTGAGGACCAGGGTTGGTTTTTCATATTTATTTGTATCTTCGTGGTATAGATTTGCATAGAAATATCTTGCTCAGTGTTTGAGTATCTGCCTTGGGCTCAGGTTGTGATCCCGGGGTCCTGGGATTGAGTCCTGCATCAGGCTCCTTGCAGGGAGACTATAGACATGGACTCTGCCTATGTCTCTGCCTCTCTCTCTCTCTTTGTCTGTCATGAATAAATAAATAAAATCTTAAAAAGATATATCTTGCTTTGTGTTTTTATGAATGTTGTATTTGAAATGATGATTCTAAATGCTGTGTGCATTATTATTATTACTCCCAGGCTTGCAGTGCTTGGTTTTACTTACCTAGATTTTACTCACCTTGATTTATTTGTTAGAATGAATCCTAAGTTTAATAGAGTTGTAGATGGAACAAAAGAAGAAAAATTACAAGAGGAAAGGTCAGTATTTACTAGAAGCAGTCAGAAGCAACTGTCTGGATTTGGATTGGTATTGATATTTTCAAAACATTAGATCAGGTTGTTTGCAGTATAAACAGAGATACTTTTGTGGTCAAGGAAGACTGTAGTCCTCCTCTAGTAACACAAAAGTGGATTAAGAAGCAAAACATTGGTATGTGTTAGAGTTATCTCGGTGCTTTGATTGCATGTATTTTCATTTACTTAACTTGCGTTTTGCTTTATGATTCTTGAAGAGATGAAATTGGAATATAAAGCATTAGTGGAATCATTGAAATATTTTTAAAATACTGTACCTCTTTTTATAAAACATGCATATATAATGCATTTAGGAAAATTCATTACTTGAATTCATTACTTCTGCGTTTCTGGAAATGGCACAGAGCAGTATCATCCTTCTTAAGGAGCTTAGAATCTGATGCAATGTTAAGCATGATTTGCACTCTTAAAAAGTACATTGTCCTCCTGTCTATCTGACACAAATGAATTTACTGATGAGATCATTTAGATAACTGTCAAAATGGTAGTTAGCTTTAGCAAAAATAATAGTAAAAGATAACCTGCTTTGCAAGAAGCTCAACTTTACTATGTGAATGCCTGAGGATTTCGAAGAGGTTGTGATATCATAGTGCTGCTTAAAGGGGCTGGATGTAAATAGAGCTGACTGAGCAAAGTTGCTACAGGAAACTTGCAAACTTTTCCAAAAAGAGAAACTAAACCCAGAGCACTGATTATAATTGAAATCTGGGTTCTAGGAAAAAGATTTAGGCATTCCCACTGAATGTGCCTAAGGGCTTAGGGCTTGCTAGATATTGGGTGGCTTTCTGGGCAGGTGTTCTGCCTTTTATCTCTATAACTTCCTTTACACCTGTTCCTCTTCAAACTTAGAATTTCAGGTAACTATGGGTGACAAGTTTACCCGAAGTTTGAAAATGGAAATGAAGCTCCTCTCCTGCAAACTTTGTCTTCTGTTGTATCCCATTTGAGGGCCATCTAAAACCTCTTAGAGGACTTCATAGGACATTTTAACTACTGAAAATGCCCAGGTTTGGCACAACCTCCCCATTTTCTCTCTTTTTCCCCATCGCTTTTCTATTAACACCCCTGCTAACCCTCCTCATCTAGTTACAAGTGATATAAATGTGGGTCTAGGAGATTTTTTTTCCCCCTGGGGACAAACGACCGTAGCCAGATGTGGAACAACAGTGTTTTTCAGTGTGTTTTAACTTAAATATAATTTTTATGTTGACTTATGTCTTTTGTTTATTAAGCAGTTTGAGGAAAAATGTATAAATCTCGAGATTTATTAGAGTCTACAATATTACATTTTCATGCTAAAAATTCTGTACTCTGTTAGAATTTAAAATGTTCCCAACTGGGTACCTTATTTTTGAGTTGTAAATATTTAGATTTAACCCAATCCATATTTTAAAAACTAGAACTATAGCATATTCTCTCTCCCCGTCCTTTCCTAGCAAGCAATTATTATTTATTGATCTACTAACATCATTGAATTAGAAAAATTCTGTGCATACCATTAGGTAGCTGGGTACCATTTTGATAATATTAACTAAATCTTAAGAGAAAATAACTTGCTCCTCTTTGATGGGAGTTTTTTTTTTTAATTTTTATTTATGTATTCATGAGAGGCTCAGACACAGGCAGAGGGAGAAAACAGGCTCCATGCAGGGAGCCTGACGTGGGACTTGATCCTGGGTCTCCAGGATCACACCCTGGGCTGAAAGCGGTGCTAAACTGCTGGGCCACCAGGGCTGCCCTTTGATGGAAGTTTCTATTACCACCAATATTTATTTTAATAGCATAACTTCCTGACAATACAAACATTTTCCAGATACATGTCCTTACATTAGATACCGCCAATAATTTTACCGCTCTGATTCTAAATTTCCGAAGTGTATATTGTCACAGACAGAATCAGTAGCATATTAATACTCTCTTGGATATGCATGAAATGCTCTTGGACAAATGTTCCCAGTAGAGATTCATTCTACTCTAACCAGAAAATTAAAAATGAGTACGTATTATGAACAAATTACATAGCTGAATTTAATAGTTGAGATGACCTATGCTTTTATAAGTGTAAGGAAGAGTAATGGAAGAAAATTATGTATCTATTTATAAATTATTCAATTTTCGGAAAGATTTTTGTTTAAATTTATCCTTTATGTTCTAGGACCTTGCAGAATGTTGAATCCTAAGGTATTGGTTAATGGAGACAATTATTTTCAATAGCTGGAACTTAGCAATATGATCTAGAAAAAAAAAATCTGGAAAAATTTTAGATAGTGTTATGTTGAAAATGGAGAAGGGAAAGAATGGAATGTAGATATTTATTTAAGGGTGTGGTAGTTAAATGCATTACCAAAATCAAACAGACACTTGCTGAAATTGTAGGTTCATCACAGAAATAGGAGTATTACAGCAAGCCTATGATATAATATATTTAAAATAACATATCCAAAAATGTAACAAAGGAATCTGTGCCCTATAGTAAAAAAAAAAAAAAAAGAAAAAAGAAAAAAGAAAAACAAAGTTAATTAATGGTATCAACATAATTCAAATGGCTCCAATAACATATATTTGGAATGCATACATTTAAGATTGTGAATCATCCTAAACTTATTTTATAAAGAAAAATATTTCTCTGGGCTAAAAATAATATATGGGTCACTTAAAATGAAAGCTCTTTTTGGGGGAAGAGTTATTGACCTATATCGACTTCAAAGACCCTTTTGACTTTGGTGTGAAATATATGGGAGGTGAATTAGTTTATGTGCTCAAACTCAAAATTAATGTATAAAACTAGATCCCATGTTCTCCACAGTAGGTTGTATCAAATATTGAGTCAAGATACAGATAGTTCAGATTTGAAGTCAAACCTCACCTAGTAACTATGAATAAACTAGAATCATTAACTCATAAATAAAGGATTTCTCAAGTAAATGATAGGTATAAGGTATTTTCTGAGCATCTTGAACATTATATTCTGTCATAATGATATTCTTAATGAAAGCAATGCCTGTGATCCAATTGACAATAATTGTCATACTGTGCTGTGTTGCTACTGAAGTGCTTAGGAGATTTCATGAATCTTGGTAGCCTTCCTTTGAAAAAGCAAAATTAAAGAATGGTGGCAATTATGTCTTTGACTCCCTAGAATAAAATGTGAATATCGTGTGCTACCGATTATTTCTTTTGCTATTTAGAAATCTAGAGGAATACCTACTTAATATATGCAAGTTAAATTATAGCATATTACTCTGTGCCTTTTATTTCTGTCATAATAGCACTGGAATGTTATAATTACAAAGCCCTTTATCTTGTAACATGTTAGTCTGTTACATTATAAAACAGAATACTCTATATTTTAAGATACATATTGTTATGAATCACCAACATCTACTCAAAATATAAGAAATACCATTTTGGAAGAAATATAATATCATTCATATTAAAGGCATATGTATATTTATGAGTTTCACTGCATTGTTTTTAGTGTTTTGTTTTTTAAGATTTTATTTATTTATTCATCAGAGACAGAGAGAGAGGCAGAGAGACAGGCAGAGGGAGAAGCACCTCTCTGCAGGGAGCCTGATGCAGGAGACTCAATCTTGGGACTCCAGGACCATGCCCTGGGTGGAAGGCAGGCGCTAAACCTCTGAGCCACCCAGACATCCCTGTTTTTAGTATTTTTAGTGGAAGATTATTCGTTCAAATGTTCAGGCCTAAATGCTTCATCTTGAAAAACTAGCTAAAATATAATGTGCTTTAATGAAATTAATAATTAAATGATCTGAGCACATTGAATATAGTAGTGACATTGATACTGGAAAATGCTAAAATGCTAGTATTTGTACAGAGGCTACAATTGCACAATGAGGAATATAATGTTTCAAACAGAAAACACAGCTTAACACTTCTGTTATAGATCTTCTACAGTTGTGTACAGCATTTTTGTCTGGTATATTTTTTGGTTCAAGTAGAAATAAGAGATTCAACAGCTTGCTCTTTTTAAGTGTATCTTTGGAATCAGGAGACCAAAATTCTCTTCTCAGAATAGAGTGACATCCTTTATACAACTCTCATGCATACTCAACTATTTCTTTAGTAAAATGATGATTATAAGATATTTTCTGAGGATCTGGCAAATTGCATCAAGATTGCCAAGCTAAATGCAATGGCTAAGTACTAAATTTTGATGGTAGAATACAAAAAAAAAAAATGTGGGTGCATAGTTCCTTGCCATAGGATTTGGGGATATTGCTCTGAAAACCTGCTGCCACTTCTTCCATCCTATTTTATTTTTTAATTAGAAGGAATTTTTGAGCAAATTGAAAGAAATCCAGAGATGACTTAAAGATGAGAGTTGTTCAGAATACGTAGATCAGGAAGTAGGTAGGAGAACTCAAAATTAGCCAATATCTAATTGAGAGGAAAGTACCATTTAAGGAAAGAAATGATTAATTTGAGATTTACCTCGAAATAATAAAAATAAATTAAGGTAAGAAATATGCTGGCATTATTATCAGCAAAAACTACTGTGGTAATGAAACTTGAGTAATAAAAGAGAATAATTTCTCTCAAAAAGATAATAGAATTTCTCTTCACTTAGTGCATTTTGAAACTCAGCAAGATAAGCCATCAGCAGTGGTGCTAATGTGGTGCAGAAAGGACAAGATAAGCAGTTAGGGAACTTTAGCTCTGGTTTCATAGTTCAGTAAATCCTTTTAAAGAAACATGAGACTCCATTGGCATGTGTTTTTCAAGAAGTATAAAATATTAGAATTATGGACAGTATTTGAATTATATAAGCAATTGTATTTGTAGCTTTTTTTTTTTAAGTTCAGTTAAGTTATGATGAGGGGATTTTAGAATCCCTTATTATCAAGTCAAAAATCAGGAGTACCACTGGCTGATTCATCCAAGGGATATCTTTTATGTTAAATTTCATAATGATTTTTTAAATGAGTTACTGCTCTATTTGCTGAGCAGAGGAGAAATGAGTGTTTTATTTCATTAGAATCTTACTTCAGTTTTCAACAATTAAAGAAAATGTTTACATTAAAATAAAATTGTACAAAAAGATTTAAAATCTCATTATGGAAAATGAATTGTACAACGTCATTCACGCCTCTTCATAGTTAAAAGTTAATGTAATTAATGAGCCCATGCTCCCAACATTGTGGGAGTTAGACTGATTGTGCATGTATTGATAAATCAGGATGAATTTTTATTTCCGTAAAATGTTCCATGGCTTCAGTGTCTAAGGTCTAGGGAGAAAATATGGATTCTTCCTGATTCTGTAGTAAAACAAGAGTTTCTCTGAGCTTGGATATATATACATCTATTTTTATAGTGAATTCTCTGACTGTATTTCTTATGGAAAGCAATGGAAACACATCAAGGAATATATATGAGATTCAGCAAACGGCAAACAGTGGAACGGAAATTCTTAGGTGACTTGGGCTGTGAAAATCAAGTGAGTTAAAATAATGTTTAATTTTAGGGGGGAACTAATATTTCTCAGCTTTAAAAATCATATTTATTATCTATAAATGTGTTATATTTCACTTTAGAGCTTCATATTGAAATATAACTATAGTGTTATCATAAGCTGTATTTCTAGACCATTCTGTGCTTGGAAAGATATTATTCTTTTTTTGTTGGTTTGTTTTTAAGATTTTATTTGTTTATTCAAGAGAGGCACACAGAGGCAGAGGGATAAGCAGGCTCCATTTGGGGAGCACAATGCAGGACTCCATCCCAGGACCCTGAGATCATGACCAGAGCTGAAGGCAGACACTCAACCACTGAGCAACCCAGGCATCCCGAGATTATTCTTATAAACTTGATGTTTTTAAGCCATAATTGCTCACAAAGAAGTGTAGTAAAAGAAAAGATCTTAAAATAATTAGGATTTAGTTATTGACTAATATGAAACATTCATTCATTGAAATAGAGAGGAAAAGACATTTTAATAATGCTTGGGAAAATGGAAGTAAGGCTTAGTTGTTAATCAGAAAAGGATGTTGCACTTCTGGAACAAAGGAGTGCTAATTTCCTATATACCAAAAAAGACAGTATTCTTAAAAGCAGGATATTTTAGCATCCATTTGGTTCTGTCCAATGAAGCACTCTCTGTTAGTATAAAATTTAAGGTTATGCTAAGTCTATACAAGGCAACATAGTAAGTTCAGAAGTAGCTCAGAAATTTTTATTCCTGTGATTCCAAAATTTGGAAATTGAATGAAAGTGGTTTTAGGATAGTCTGTTTCCTGTGTCACATAGATTTGGTCCTAGACTGACTCAGAATCTGCGATCCAGATACACTTCTACCGTTGCATTACTTGAACTGTAAAAGTAATAGATTTCTCTAGTGTAATAATTCTGATTAACAGCCTAAATTCTGAGACAAGCCTGATTCTAAATGTCAGTCATGACCTCGTATATCCTAATCATTACACAGATCAGTAGAGAAGAAAAGTAGTTGAATCTGTACTCAGACACGTGTTAAGTACAGAACCCACCAGAGGTGAAGGTCTATTCTTCAAAGTAGTTCAAAAATGAAAACATCCAAGAGCTCTGAGACTGCATGTTATGAGGGAAGCCTGACAGATGTAGAAAGAAGAACTTTAGAGAAATACAATTCAAGCATAATAAAGGATGGCATTATTTCTTATCACTAAAAGACAACTACCATGAGTATTGAAGTTAGCACAGAAAGTTTTAACTTTAAAATCTAGAACTATTTAAAAAGTAATCATAAATCAGGATCGTCCTTAATAATTGTCTTGTAGTTTAGAAATTACAGCCTATAAAAGCATATTAATAATAATTCAGAAAGAATAATAATATTTCAAATGAAAATTAGCTCCCGGTTTTATAGTATTAATTGTACATACTGGAATCACGTTAAGGATTGTTGCAAATAATATAACATTACTCCTAACATTCGCCTAGTAACTTTCAAGAATCTGTGCCATTTGACTAGGGGCATGTTTTGTTCTGGTGGAGGAGGTCAGTGTTCTGTCAAGAGTTTGACTCACAGATGAGGTAGATTGCAGTTCATTGTGACAACTGAACCAAAATTTGTTTTCAGAGGCACCTGGGTGGCTCAGTGGTTGAGCATCTCTGCTTTTGGCTGGGGGTGTGATCCTGGGGTCCTGTGATGGAGTCCCACATCAGACACCCCACAGGAAGCCTGCTTCTTCCTCTGTCTGTCTCTCTCATGAAAAAATAAAAAAAAAGAAAAATGAATAGATAAAGAAGATATGGTACGTACATATATATATATATATATATACAATGCAAATATTTTTCTTAATCACAAATGGTTAAAATAAAGAAGTTAAGTGCCTAAAAAAAAATCTTTAAAAAAAAAGGTTTGTTTCCAGATACAATAGCCAATAGACTCTTGTGGTAAATGCATTTATTTACTAGGATATTATTTGTCCTTCTAGTGTTCTAAAAAGTATTCAAGGCAGTATGCAAAACTGTGCCTACTCTACTAAGTTAGAAAAGGTAGTACATGAAGAAATGTAGAGGAGACAGGAATGTGGTTACAGCAATTAAATTGAAGCTGGGAGGGAAGTTAGGAAAACAAATGTGTGTTGTGAAGTGCTTACTTTTGCTAGAGGTGAGCCTTACGTTTGAGTCTCAGTACTCTAGGGAGCAATGTGAATAATAAACAGGTTCTGTTGTTTTACTCTATTCCCTAGATAAAATCAAACCAGTTATCTAGAAATACTGAAACATAAGAGATATTCTGTTTCCTAATAAAAAAGGAAACTATAATTTTAATAAATGTTCAGCAACATTCTTACAGGAAATACACTTCCTATGTTCAGATATGCCAAAGATCAAATCCTCCCCAACCCTACATACAGAGTTTAAGAGGCTATAAGCATAATTTACTTACTTTAGGAAAAACATTTAATCCTTCCCCTGAATGTAACATAATAATTATTTATATTATGTTTCTTGCTTTAAATCCTAAAGCAAATATATTATGTATAGATGGTGCTTCTAACCTTTTATCCAATGGGCCATACAAGTCTTACTTGTAATAAAAAAGATCTTATACCAACTTGTCTAAAGATCGTCATGAATGAAACACATTTTATAAATACATGTAGGGTGGAATAAACCTCTATATTAGTGAATAATTTATTCTACAAGTAGGTTAGTTAAATCTTAAATTTAGACTTAGAAGTCAGCCTATTGAATCATCTGATTCATTTGCTCTGAAACCTAGTTCAGCATCAGAATATCCTGAGGTATTATAAAATTAAAAGAGTTTCAGGCTCTACCATAAATCCATTGAATCCATATCTATTTGGAGAAGTAGGTATGGATGTTGCATGCAGGAGGAGGAAGCTAGAAAGAAGAAACTGGAAAACTAAACTTTAATAAAAATTACTAGGGAATTTTGATGATAATTTAAATACATAAGTCATAATCTAGTATAAAACTCATATATACAGAAAATTATTAATCGTCTATATGCATATTTATTGAGAATTTTATTATAGATATATAATTATCTGAGAACAATTAGAATAAAGTAGATATAGTTCTTATATGATAAGACTCCATAGCCTAAAGACATGAGACATGAAATATTTGTATACTAACATAAATCAACAGAACATAAATTCTCAATTTCCATGGTTAGCAAAAGCTACAATATCACATGAAAATCCCTGAACTTGAAATTATCAAAATAGGTTACATAATTTTTCTAATGACCAGTATCCTCATCAATAAAATGAAACTGCATTAGATTGCCCTTTTGGCAATACAATGTTAAGATCCTCTCATACTGGAGAAGTGGGAGTATGAGGTGGGATGATGGAGGGATAATGAATAGGTGGTTTTTAAGACCTGGTAGATGGATAAGGATAAGAATAAGGATGCATAGAAAGGGAAACAACTGTAGAAGAGGAGGAATAATTTAACATAGAACTGGATGGTCAAGGTAAATATTAAGGTTTTCTAATAATTTATAATATATAAACAATCAAGATAAGTGGGTATATCCTGGAGGTCTCTCGAACTCCAAGATTAGCTCTTAAGGTCCTTTCTTTTCCCATCAGATGCACCTTCAGGCCCAGAATAATAGATGTGTCTATGTGAGATATGTGAGTTACTTCATTCAGCAGGGAACCTTTCGACAATGAAACATCTCCTGTTACATGTAAATAATTGCATAGCTTGTGTGACATTTATAAGGAACCATACTCCATAAATCCATCAATTTTAGATTTGTTTCCTAGAAGAAATTTAGCCATCCTAATTTCTGTGTATTCATATGTATACACAAGTGTTTATAAAATGACATTTATGCACCAAAAGGAATTTTTCTCAAATCTTACAAAAAATAGCCCTTTTTAAAATTTTATTAATTTTCTTCTTAAAGATTTTGTTTATTTGACAGAGAGAGAGCATAAGCAGGGGAGCAGGATAGGGAGAAGCAGGCTTCCTGCTGAGGCCCAATGGATGTGGGGCTCAATCCTAGGACTTCTGGACCATGACCTGAGTGAAGGCAGGTGTTTAACCAACTGAGCCATCCAGGCATCCATCTTTAATTTTAATTTTAATCAATATTTTTTTATGATTTGCATCATAGGTAAATACATTGTATGGTTTATGAAGGGTATACAGAGTGATTCTTACAACCACCAACATGACAGCAATCAATCTGTTATACAATATTTTTTTGTTATACAATTTTGATTTTCATACCAATGCATTGAATAAAAAGGTTGAAATTAAATGCTGCATTTCTTTTGTTTTCAACTATACTTCGAGGAAAAAAATAAATTCAATTTATGGCCTTCTAATAAATTAGATGCAAATTATCCATCTCATGTTTCTGAAATTGGAAAGAAAAAAATATTTGAGTATCAATAAAGGACATGTAAAACTGCTTAATTTTATTTTTTATTTTTTATTTTTTAAACTGCATAATTTTAAACTATATCCAATCCTAATAGATAAGTACTTATTGAGGACAAAATAACTCACAGAGAAGCACTTTATATTTCATAGTTTTCCTATCCATCTTCATTTTATATTCCCATTTATTTATTTATTTATTTATTTTATAATAAATTTATTTTTTATTGGTGTTCAATTTGCCAACTTACAGAGTAATACCCAGTGCTCATCCCGTCAAGTGCCCCCCTCAGTGCCCATCACCCATTCACCCCCACCCCCCGCCCTCCTCCCCTTCCTATTTATTTTTAAAGATTTTATTTATTTATTTGAGAATGAGAGAGCACCAGACATGGCACTCGATCTCAGGACCTGGACTTCATGACCTGAGCTGAAGGCAGGCACTTAGCTGACTGAGCCACCCAGGTGCCCCTATATTCTCATTTAATTACAAAGTTCAGCAGATTAGAATCTCATTACTAGTATCTGAAAACAAAGATAAGATGGATGTAGGCTTTCTGTTATAGGATCCTGAATGACATGAGTTGACTCGCATCATAAAGAGGTCTGAGAGAATGTGTTCATTACTGTGTTTGTATGTAAGTGACCATTTAGACTTCTATAATGCTGTCTTGGTTCTATGCCATAGGACTGCCTGATAATAATTTCCTACTAGTGGATAGAGATGCCAATAAGTCCATTCCATGTTAAACTGTGCTTGTTGGTGAGTTTTATTTAAAAAAAGAAAAAAACTAGATTCACAGTGGTCAATTATGGACAATTGTCTTGTAATTTTTCTGCTGTCAGAATAAATGGAAAAGTATTTCACGTAACCCTCTTTTATATTCACGTAATTATGGTTGCATTTATCTAGGACAAAGTAACTTATTTAACTTTTTCAAAATGATCAATTAACTGCAATGTTCAATCTAGTTATATGGTGCTATGGAGACGAAAATGTGGTTGAAATGTTTCTCTTCTTAAGTTTCTTCAAAGGATATGATTTAGTGCAAATGTCTCTTGAATACATATTTTTCTTTTACATAAAATAATAGTGATTAGCATAATATTCTCTAGCTCCATCCAAGTCACTGAAAATGACAAGATTTCAATTCTTTTATGGCTGAGTAATATTCCATTACACACACACACACACACATCACATCTTCTTTAGCCATTCTTTATCCATTCAGCAGTCAGTGGACACTTGGACTGTGTCCATATTTTGGCTATTGTAGATAATGCTGCTACAAACATCAGGGTGCATGTATCCCTTTGAATTATATTTTTGTGTTCTTTGGGTAAACACCTAGTAGTGCAATTGTTGCATCATAGAGTAGTTCCATTTTTAGCTTTTTGAGAAATCTTCATTACTGCTTTCCAGAGTAGCTGCAGTAGTTTGCATTCCTACCAAGAGTGCAAGAGAATTCCCCTTTCTCCACATCCTTACCAACACCTGTTGTTTCTTCTGTTGCTGATTTTAGCCATTCTGACAGGTGTGAGGTAATTTCTCATTGTAGTTTTGATTTGCATTTCCCTGGTGATCACTGTTGTTGAGCATCTTTTCATGTGTCTGTTGGCCATCTGTATGTCTTCTTTGGAAAAATGTCTAGTCGTGTCTTCTGCCCATTTTTTAAATTGGATTATTCATTTTTTTGGATGTTTGTTTTATGCTAAGTGAAATAAGTCAGTCAGAAAGAGACAAATACCATATGATTTCACTTGTGGAATTTAAGAACCAAAGTAAATGGGCATAGGGGAAAAAAGAGGCAAATCAAGAAACAAACTTTTACTTTTATTTTTTTAAAGATTTTAAATTAATTTATCAGACAGAGAGAGAAAGAGAGAGAGAGAGGGAGAGAGACAGGCAGAGGGAGAAGCAGGCTCCATGCAGGGAGCCCGACGTGGGACTCGATTCTGGGTCTCCAGGATCATGCCCTGGGCTGAAGGCGACGCTAAACTGCTAAGCCACCAGGGCTGCCCAAGAAACAAACTTTTAGCCATAGAGAACAAACTGATGGTCACCAGATGGGAGTTGGTTGGGGAATGGGTTAAATAGGTGAGGGATACTAATGAGTGTACTTGTTGTGATTAGCACAGGGTGATGTATGGAATTGTTGAATCATTATATCATACACCTGAAACATATAACACTATATGTTAATTAACTGGAATTTAAATAAAAACTTTAAAGAATAATAGTGATTAATTTTATCATCTTCCTCATTTTCCTGTGAGGCAATAAATCTTAATCAGTATGGTATATGTCCTTCTACCTTAGTTTATCCGCATACAAACATATGGAAATAAGTTTAGATATAAAATGGAAGTATCTTTAAATTTATTTTACAAAAATAGTTAAAGCAGATAAATTTGCCTTCTGTGTTTAAGATATCACAGATACTTCTCTAGCTCAATAAAAAAAATAAAACATTATTTTAAATACATATATAGTATTTCAGAGGTTGCATGTACCATGATGTAGTGGCCATTCTAGCAATACCCATTTATGTCGTTTCTAGCTGTGTTTTTGCTTTGCGACTACAAGTAATGTTTCAACAGATAGCTTTCCAATTAGTGCACTTTTCCCTCTAGGGTAGATTTCCAAGAATTGAATTGGTGGGCCAGAGGGTATGTGTAGTTTTAAAAGATTGCTGGACTGTCTTCAAAAATGGCTAAAACGATCTATATCTCCAGCAGTCATTTGTGAGATAGTCCATTATGTGCATTCTTGCCATTCTAAATATTGTCATTTCTTATCTTTTCTTCCCTCCTCCCTTTCTAAAAGCATCTGATTTGTGAAAAACTATCATATCCAATTATTGTTTAAATTTGCTCTTCTTGATGTGCATGGTATCTTGGAGATACTTTCCTTGTCCTGTTAGATTTCCCTGTCTGTGAATCATCCTATCCTTTGACTTCATTTGGACTTTTCCCATCATCTTATAGGTTTTCCTTTTTTTTTTTTTTAAGATTTTATTTGTTTATTCGTGAGAGACACAGAGAGAGAGAGGCAGAGAGAAAAGCAGGCTCCATACAGGGAGCCGGATGTTGCACTCCATCCCAGGACCCCAGGATCATGCCTCGAGCTGAAGGCAGATGCTCAACCACTGAGCCACCCAGGAATCCCTTATAGGTGCTTTTTGTATACTATAAACACTGACCATTTACGTGTTACCTGTTTGGCAAGGATTTTTTCCCCTATATATCCTTACATAATAGGGCATTGCCTACCTGTTCTGGTTTGTGTCTTACCTACTTCTGGCTTACATTTGTGTAATTTCCTGACTGTTCCTCAGACAACCAAGCATTGGCACCCACTGAACCCTCTACCTGGAAAGTTTTTCTACAGAGGTGCACATTTCTCCCTCATTTTATTCAGGACAAAAATAACACTATTGTAACTCTATCTCTACATTCAAGTTTATTTTTATTCATAGACATAGTGTTCCTCATTACTGGGAATACATATCTACCTTTCTGCTTATGATCTCTTCTGTTACCCAACAGTCTCCATGAGAAAAGGAATGTCTTTGTTTCGTTCACTCCTGTACAACCAGCATCTGAAACTCTGCCTTACACAGTAAATACTTTAGATTTGATGAGTAAATTATTTGTTTTTTTAATCTTGATTGGTGATACCTATGATTTTAAACAATGTATAGAAGTGACTGAAATATTTCAAGTAACTTATTAACAAAACTGATCTAGGACTATGCTGTGGGTCTGCAGTTGGTGAAAACATTTCTTTTTCCCTAATCCTTGTGTATCGGGATGTAGGTACTACTTAGTGTCAATTACTAATGATCTGCCTGTGAATTATTGTTGATTTATGATTCCTAGGTCTCACATTAGTAACATTTTCAGCAATAAATAGGTTTTACCACTAAGCATGAGTGCTTTGGTCACTGCTCTGCTCTGAGGTCATCATCACTATGGTTTATATGTGGATCCTGCCATACTAGGGCCTGTGTCACCAGTGAGGAGATTGGTGCTTCCTACCTGTGGTGGGCTGAATTACATCCCCCTAAAATCATGTGCTAAAGTCCTCACCCCCAGCACCTCCACATGTAACCCTATTTGGAGATCAAGTCTTTTTTTTTTTTTTTCAAGATTATTTAGTTGTTTATTCATGAGAGACACACAGAGAGAGGCAGAGATATAGGCAGAGGGAGAAGCCGACTCCCTGGGGGGAGCCCAATGTGGGACTCAGTTCCAAGAACACAGGATCACGACCTGAGCCAAAAGCAGATGCTCAACCACTGAGCCAGCCAGCAAGTGTTAAAGCAGATGATTAAGTTAAAAGGAGGTCATTAGATTGTGCCCTAATCCAACCTGACTGGTGTCCTTATAAGAGGATTTTTGTATATATGAAAGGACACAAAGAAATTGTGCTTACAGAGGAGAGACCATGTGAGGACACAACAAGAAAATGACCATCCACAAGCCTAAGAGAGAGGCCTCAGGAAAAACCAAACCTGTTGGAACATTGATCTTGGGACTGTAGCCTTCAGAACAATGAGATCATAAACTTCTGTAGTTGAAGCCGCTCAGTCTATGCCATTTTGTTATGGCAACCTTGGAAGACTAATCACTACCACCCCCCTGCACTTTCACTGGGCATAAACCATATGGCTGGACTTCTATATGGACCTTATTCTCAGTGTCTGATTTTTTGGAAGTTGATGTCCAAGGAGGCTTTGTCAATCTTAATTATACAGTGTTGAGGGGGTAGCTGCAGAACCTGAGGATAGAATAGCTTCCAAGGTGTTATGAATAAAAGGAAAAGTGTATGGATACTTTAGACACCAGTGATACAACCAGAAATCTTTTCTAATATCCCTTTATAGCTACAGTTTAGCTTCCTTAGGGGTTAAATGTTTTGGTCACTATGTAACAAATTGAAAATATGATATAATTACTAATTAAAGCATTGATTTTGAGAGATAAATGCATTCCTCAATGACCATTCTGAAAACAACCCATATTCGAATTTAGAATTGCCTCTATTTTATTATAATTGGAGATGGCTCATATAAAATGGATACTTGAAATTAAAAACAAAACAAAACAAAAAACAAAACAAGGATAATAGAAAAGAAAAAAAAAATCATTGCTGGATGCCCTTCTCAGAAAAGCTGAAGAATCCAGTCTGGCTGCAGCAGCTGGCCCCTGCAGGAGCAGCTGTGCCACTGAACACACAGACAAGAAGGGATGGGGTACGTTAGGCGACAGCAGTCAGGTGTCCGAGGCAAAGATTCTGATCCAGCAGGCAAGGCAAAGCATGGCAGGAGAGAAAGCCCTGCACGTCGAAAAGACTATAATCAGAATAAGGTTATGACGTGATCTTCACAGTCACGGCAGGATAGTGAAATAGAAAGCACCATATGGAAAACACCTAGGCACGGTGTTAAGGCATGTGCCTTATAGACTGGAGTCAAGTCTTGGAGAGAAACGGTGTTTCTAGACCAAAAACTTAAAGCAGAAACCTCGTTCTATAGAGGTCCTCAGGGCAGGCAGCAAGGGAGAAATACTGCGACTAATGGCAATATGTGACAGTTTAGAACTCATCACTGCATTCCAGAGCACAAGCTGAAGTCCCAGGTACACCTGATGAAGGCAAGCCTTGAGGACAAAGGGTGGAGAGCATCTGTGATTTTAGTCATGCTTTTCTGGAGAACCTAAGGCAGAGGTATTTAACTGTGCTCTTTTAGTCAAAGAAATGATCCACATCATAAGATTTCTTTACAAGGTCTTCATTGGAGGTGGGAGGAGAGTAATATTGTACCCTACTCTCATTTGTTGGCATTTCCCAATTCATCTCTCCACTTGTCCAGCAATGAAATATTCATGATATCACCACTGGGTGATTTTCTTAATTCTGCTTCAGAATTACCTGTGGCACCAATCGAAGAAAACGTGAACTTGCATTTATATAGAACTCGTATTTTTGCTAACCATTTTTGTGTTTCTGATTTCATTAAAAAGAAAAAAAGAGAAGACACCCTATTTTATTCTTATGCCTGAGTTTCTACTAAATTACAAATAAGAGCTTGATTGCTGCCAGGAAAAAAAAATAAACAGCTGCTTTGTGGTTTGTTACACAAGTGCAGGTCTCCCCAAAAGAATGAAAAAGTGAGTGGCAGTTCATATATTCTGGCAATTGACTAGGTCTTTCAAGATTCTTTTGGAAATGTTCCTGTATTCCCAGGTATGCCCTGATCATGAAAGAAGTGCCAAAATTGACAGATTTGTTTTTCAGAATTTTGAGAATTTAGCTTTTGGATATGGTAAATCACAGCCAGCCTTTGACACTGCCCTATTCAAAAGAAGCATCGCAGCAGCCACGAGTGAATACTCATTCTGTAGAATCGAATGCTGTTAACTACTTTGATTATATTCTGTATAGAAAAAAAGATATTTGGTCAAGAAGAGTTCAGAAAATCAGATGGACTTCTGAGAAAATCTGACTCACCTTAACAGAGAAACAATGGTGCTTGTAGTAGAAAACAAGATTGTGGTTTAAACCGAAAGGAGTTATTCCATGCTTTCTGTATGTGAAGAAGAGCATCACCATCACCTTGTTGATGGTCAAAGATGCTGTGCTCACTTAAAGTCCTCAGTGAAGCCTATGTGGAGAGCTGCTTAAATCCATGACCCTATATATTTCTCGTTGTATAGGTAGCCTAAGAATTGGCCTCACTTTATCCTTGTCCTTGAGATATCCTGTCATAGAACACAAGTTCACTGACTGCAGAATTTCGCTGTCTTCTCCCTTCCCCCTGGTTCTTTCTGTGATCCAGATATTATAGTTTCCAGTAATTGTTTTTTAGCCTTTTCTCAAGTGATAACCACGTCTCTTTCAAGCACATATATCTCCTATTGACTTTTGCCCCCTTTGATGGCTTCACAATCATTCCCTCATTACCTCCTCGTTTATAATAATAGAAACTGTACCTTGTTCAAACCCTGTCCTTAAATGACCATGCATTTACATTTTTGCTGTACTTGCTTAATTCTTCTCCTAATGGAATTATTTCATGGACCAGCCTCCTACAAGCCTGTGTATGCTTTCCCTGAGCCCCACTTTATCTGTGACTGTCCCTCTAGCTCCTTCCAAACCTCATCAGTGTTACCATTACCTGTCTGTAGATGTGCAAGTTGCTAGGTCTACCCTGGCTGTACCAGACAGCCCAGTCATTAGGATTCTTTTGAAAATGTAGCTAATTGAGTCCTATCATTCTTGTAGAAGGGTCTTCATGGCCCTCATGTCCTGACCCTCTCTATTCTGAGCTCCCATTGTGAAAACTTATTCTGCATAAATGATACTTAAAAAATAATCTTTGACTTATAAAGTAGCATTATACAGTATAAGTATTTTTAGCTACCAGCTGTGCCAGCAATAAGCAAGAGACTTTGAAGTGCTAAAAATATTTGGGATGTGTCAAGTGGGAGTTGGCAAATACCCTGGGGTGAGAAAAGCCCTAGATATGATACATCTGGCACACATTTTTGGGATGTCCTATTTTTAGTCTGTATTTTGATTTCTGAAGAGATCCAGGGGTGTTTCCCTAAAAAAGAAGCAAAATGACAGAAATGCCTTTAGTGAACAAGGTAATCTCTTTCAAATTAAAATTACCAGGACGCCTGACATTAGTCTGTAATCATAGATAATTGGAAACCTTTGGAAGAGAAAGGGTTTATAATATCCAATTATGAATGATAAGACACAGATAGTAGCAGGAAAGTATTTTGTTTCTTGGTTACAGCTCTGAGTGTTATTGTTGCCATTACTGTTTTCTTAGTTGTTTTTATTGGCTAATCATTATCAACTTTCTGGCTAATTACTTTAGTTGGCTCATATCTAGCACATATATTTTGTATAGTATACTCACTAATTCTTTTTTTTTTAACAAGAAATACTTTTTTAAAAAAGGATTTTATTTATTTATTTATGAGAGACACAGAAAGACAGAGGCAGAGACACAGGAAGAGGGAGAAATAGTCTCCATGCAGGAGTCCGATGTGGGACTCGATTCTGGGTCTCCAGGATCACACCCTGGGCCACAAGCAGGTGCTGAACCGCTGAGCCACCCAGGGATCCCCTACTCACTTAGATTCTTGCCTTAAGTAGTTCAGTGAATAAAGGATGAAAGCCAAGGAGAAAGAAGATGTGGTGATACATTTATCTTTTGGTTCTAGTCCTGATATGACCAATTCTCAGAATATTTCCTGAGTTCTATTCTCAACCTACGTGTAGTATTGAGCTCCTAGATCATGTCCCTTTATCATATGCAAAGCTTAGGCCAAAAATTTCCTGTGGCTATCATAGAAATTAAACTTCCAAATAGGTATGGAAATGGAGATTTTGAGGGGTGGTGTGAGAGTGCTCCTGTGTAAAGGTGAGGTAACTAGTCAGGAAATCTTAGTGAATCCTACTTTTTACTAGATCATTAGGGTCCTGAAAAAAAAATAACCTGTGGTTCAAGAGGATTATCAGACCTAACACATTTACCAAAGGTTTGTTAATTAACAGAGATTTCTAGCTAAAAGGGAAGTACTGATCATCAATAGATCTTTATACCGTTATCAGCTGTGATTTCTGGTAGTGCTATGGATTATGGAACCACTGATTTCATGGAAGTTCCACATCACATCTTTTACAGTTGCTATAATAAGGAAACTTGACATCCAGGACTTCCTTGAGGAATCAACGGCTTTCTCTTTGTGCACATGAAATCCTCCTTCTCTTCTTGTGATCCCGCTAGGTTGCTGTAAACATTTCCTGATTCTAGCTGGCAAGAGAGGGTATGATTTAACAACAAAACATAATTCTGTTTTGGAAACAAGATATTTGATAGATTCTATTGTGATTCTATCAGAACTATAATCGTGATTTTTTTTAAAGATTCTATTTTTTTATTCATAGAAACACAGAGAGAGAATGAGAGGCAGAGACACAGGCAGAGGGAGAAGCAGGCTCCATGCAGGGAGCCCGACGTGGGACTCGATCCCAGGGTCTCCAGGATCACGCCCTGGGCTGCAGGCAGCGCTAAACCGCTGCACCACCGGGGCTGCCCTATAATCGTGATTTTTAAAGTATTTTCAAGAGATTACAATTTTGTGATTTTTCTCTTCTTAGTGATTTAAGTTTACAAAGATCTGTTCTTCATATGTTTATGAGTCCAAAATAATTTCAAGCTTTTGAGGATAGATTTTTTTTTCCAATTTCCAAAAAAACATTTTAGATTCTCTTAAAGAAAGATCGTTCAGGAAAACGTAAGTCTGAGTTATACTCAGTGTAGTTGTGGAGTATCCATGTAAAAATGTACAGAAATCTTAACAATTTTCCATACTTATTGTTCTCTATAGAACTTATCGAAAGATTTATAAAAACAAAGGGTCAGGTTTGAGAACTCACTAGGATGTGAATTGTAGTTGTAGCAACATTTAATATTATTTACATATTTTTCTTAGTTTTCATTTTGATCTTTTGTGGCAAATATCTCAAGTTTTACACTATGTTTGGTTTTTATTTTATTTTTTTAAAAGATTTTATTCATTCATGAATGCCTTAGTAAGAGAAATTTACATGATTGCCTGCTGGATACAGTTGTGACAGTTAAGAATCTCAGGAATATTAATATTTGGTAAGTGATCTGTAACATCATTGAAGAGAAACAAAGTATTTCTGCATCAGATTTCATCACAAATAGCCAACTAGCCCTTTGACAATTGAAAAGGCAACTTTCCTGATCAACTGTGATAGAAATACTTGGCAAGAAAAAATATATTTTAAAAAATCTGCCACATTTTCTAGTTGAACAAGTATCTGAATGTAAATTTAGACTTATGTTGCAAAAAAAATGTCCCAGATTGATTTAAAAAGTGCTTCAATTCATGTCTCTTGAATTATCTTTATGATTAATGTATTGAACTTTCATTACCACTAAGGAGAATTATTGGATGTGTATGCATGGTGAGTTAAGACACTATGTTTTGTGGTAATTGATAAGGGAGAAAGGGAGAGTTAATGGCCTAGCTTGCTGACCTTTTATGGATTGTTCAAGGGAGCATTCACTAGGAAAAGAAAAGCTTTTGATGGTTCTGGCTTTATGATTCATCAAATAAATTAAGGACTCTAGCATCTTCCTCTTTACACAAAATCATAGAGGTGCCCCTTTACTTTGTATACCTATGAGATGATACTGAAGGTGCTGAGATAATATGAAGAGTTATCAGAGGCTTTTTCCCTATGAGAAAATGTTCTTCCTATCATCAGTAGATAATACAGTCCAGCCCTTGCTAGCCAGTATATTGGCCTTCTCCTTTTGGTCAGTAGCTTAGGAATTGAACCATAGCATTTATAATTCGGTAGTTTCTGCATTTGATGTGCATGTTTTGCGTCAGTGAGTCAGTTTTATTGATGTTCTTGTTGTAGGAGTTGCACATACAGTATAAACTTTCCTGGAAAAGCTGCTTCTTGGCCATGAGACTTAAATTTGTTCATAAAATAGTTCCAGTGTTAGCACAGAAGATCTAAATTTGGGCAGGAAACCATAAAATCAAATCTATGGCTAATTCATGCATGATAATTCAGAGAGGTAAATAATTGGCAGTTATATTTGAGACAAGTTCAGTGTTTCAGCACAAAGATTTTATGCATGTATCTCCAAAACAGTGGGATTGCTGTTATTGTTTCTTGAATTCACTAGAGTCTGCAGTTTGATGGATGAGTAAAGGCCACTTACTTTTTATTTAGATGATGATATGGACAGAGCATAAGGAAGACCATCCCACCATCATAGAAAGAAATTTTATGAATTTCTGATACTCTGTTAATTGTCAATGTATTTTTCTTCTTGAAAAAAATTATAAAGAAAAAGGACAAGTCTCTCTGATGTAATCTGGCATAAACTTTTTAATAGCTCTGACTGTAATTATAATCTTATGTGTATTTGTTATGTTTGCCTATCTTCTCCATCTGACCAAAAGCTCCACATGATCAAGAGTTGAGTTGAATTTTGTACATCATTACTCTCTGACCCTATCACCTTGCCTGGAATCTAGTAAAATGTGGAGTAAATATTTGTCAAATGAATTAACAAGTGAATAAAAGAAACACTAATCCAATATTTAAACAACTTCAAAACATTTGTCTATATTGGATCACTTGAAACATATTAAGAAATCATTAGAATTTGATAAACTTGATTTCAAGAACTATTGATGCTTCCCAGATGGAAAGAGAAAAAATTAAATATGTATGCATTTCTCTAACTCTGCATTTTCTTAGTAGGTGCTATATATTTTTCTGAAAACTATCTTAAAATTCATTCTAGTTATGGAATGAATAAGTCATAGGAATAAAAGGAACAGTATAGAGAATATAGTCAATGGTCTTGTAATAGTGTTACATGGTGAAGACAAATGGTAGTTATCCCTTGTGGTGAGCACAGCATAATGTTTAGAGATGTTGAGTCACTATATTGCACACCTGAAACTGATGTCATATTGTATGTCAGCTATGTTTCAATTAAAATAACAATAAATTGAAAAAATAAAATTTATTCTTTTCATTTTACTTGGAAGTTAATTCAACTAATAATGGCTTTAAAACTTTAATCCTCCCTAGAATTTGTAGTATTTAGTTCCTTCCTCCCTCCTTCCCTTCCTTCCCTCCCTTCTCTCTATCCTTCATAAGAAACTATACGGGTCTTCTAGAAGTACAAGGCTGTTAATAAACAACCTTGGTGCTCAGTAAAATGTGGCACAAGGTAACCAATAGTACTCCGATACCTCTTTTCTTTTTTTTTAAAGTTTTTTTTAAATTTTTATTTATTTATGATAGTCACAGAGAGAGAGAGAGAGAGAGAGGCAGAGACATAGGCAGAGGGAGAAGCAGGCTCCATGTACCAGGAGCCCAACGTGGGATTCGATCCTGAGTCTCCAGGATCGCGCCCTGGGCCAAAGGCAGGCGCTAAACCGCTGCGCCACCCAGGGATCCCCAATACTTCTTTTCTAATATGTGTAAGACCATGTAGTTTTTCATCTTTAAAATTAGTAACTTTATTTCATTCTGGAATGTGTATGAGTGAAAAGGGTGTGTTCAGTAGAAACTGAAGCATAGTAGGTAGAGTGTAGACAGATTGTGTTTTTGGGTAGGTGTTTGTATTTTATTTTGATTTGGCTTTTTGTTTTTGCATTGAATTATTATAGAGTTTTTGTCTTTGATATATCTCTCTTCACCCTAGAAAAAAAAAGCCTAGCATATTCTAGGTGCTCAATTAACAATTTTCTGCTATTTTATTTTTTTAAGATTTTACTTATTCATGAGAGACACAGAGAGAGATGTAGAGACTTAGGCAGAGGGAGATGCAGAACTCGATCCCAGGACCCCAGGATCACGACCTGAGCCAAAGGCTGATGTTCGACCACTCAATTACCCAGGTGCCCCTCAATTAACAATTTTAAACAAATAAATGAAAGAACAAAGAATTACATAAGACAAAAGACCAAAGGGTATTTAGATTAGACAAGTGAGACCATCAAGTAAAAATAAATATTAAGAGGTCTTTTCTAGTATATTGGTTCTCCTTGACATGTTTTCTTTAAATATTTCCATTCTTCAAGTGTGTTTTTACTGCCTTTTTTATATTCACTACGGAGTATTTTATGGAAGTGACTATTGAAAGACCTTATTTTTAGGGGCACTATCTCCCTGAATTGTTTGTAACATTTAAAGTCATGTAACATTTAAATGCAATGAGATTCATTAATGGCATTCTTTCCCAAAGACCCAAATGGCAGTTGTATACATAAATGCATGGGTGTGACTTGCCTTACATGCTGATGAATTCTACGATTAGATTTGCCAGCTATAAACAAAATCACAGACAATCCCTAATAATTCTCATAGAGCAAATTATAAAGAGGAAAAAGCTTCTTTCTGTCTGCTTTAACTTAGCTTTATTAAATGCTGAATATCAAAAACAATTTATCAGGATTTAATAGATCTTTGTTGTTTCAGAAAAGATATTTCTCTGGTATATAATTGAAGTTGGAATCTTCTCTCTGTTGGAGCTCATTACCCAGCAGCTGTCCCTTCACCCTTCCCCAGGTCCTGAAAGTAGAAGTGTATAAACTACAGGAATGTGATTACCAGCACTGGTATTGGAGGAGCAAGAAATAATGAGATTTCCTCCCTGAGACGTGTCTCTTCATACTGAGTCAAGTGGATTCATTTCCATGTTTTCAAAGTCAAACAGTGCTGAGAACGCAGACAGTTTATATAACAGCAAACATGTTTTAGGAAAGATAGCAAGAATAGTGTATTCTGTACCACACGATCTTTCAATACAACTTTGTTTCAATGTTTGGTTTGTTTACATATTGATAGAACTTTTATTCATATCTAAATCAGTCAATAAGTACTGTGTTTTTATTGTATCATAAGGAACAGGAAAGAAATAGAACATATTGTCCTTGCCACTGTGAATGCTACAAATCCTTGCTATTAAGAATATATATTTCTGATGATTATTTATAAGCCATAGCCTATGATGTTGAATGCATGTTTTTTCAAATTTTATTTTTATTTATTTTTATTTTTTAAAGATTCTAGTTATTTATCCATGAGAGATGCAGAGAGAGGCAGAGACCTAGGCAGAGGGAGAGGCAGGCTCCTTGCACGAAGCCTGATGCAGGACTCTATCCCAGGACCCCGGGATCATGACGCTCAACCACTGAGCCACCCAGGTGCCTACATGTTTTTGTTTTTGTTTTTTAAACTTAAATAATTTTAGCATTAGAAGAGAACCTTAAGGGACATTTAATCTCACCATCATCTAGTATATCACCTGTATATACTACATGATGATATTACAGTCCCTTTTAGGGATTCCACATTGCATACATTAAAGGCTGTAATAGAATCTGCAAACAAAATATCTATTTAGTATTGTTTAAACCAAGATTTTTTTACCATGGGATTTTTTTTCTTTGTTACAGCTATTAAAATACGTTTTAAGGAATACACCACTATATCCTCTCCAAGAAGTGCACTCCATTTGGGCTGTTAGCAAGTACTTCCTTATGTTGAGATACTTTGCTTTTTTTTTTTAACATTTTATTTATTTATTCATGAGAAACACAGGGAGAGAGAGAGGCAGAGACACAGGCAGAGGGAGAAGCAGGCTCCATGCAGGGAGCCTGATGAGGGACTCGATTCCGGGTCTCTGGGATCAGCCCTGGGTGGAAGGCAGGCGCTAAACCGCTGAGCCACCCAGGTATCCCCCTGTTGAGATAACTTTTCTTTGTAATTTCCAACTATATATGATCCCAAGCTATACAACAGCAAAATGGAGATGAACTGAAAAAGTTTTGAGGTTTAATTTCTCCTACATCTGGATTCTTCAGTTTTATAGGAAAACCAAAGCCTCATTTTTGTTTGCTTCCTTACTCTGAGTTATTCAGTTAACATAAAATTCACCTTTTTTATGGTACATTTCAATGAGTTTCGACCAAAGTTAAACAGGTCACCATCACTACAATCAAGATACAGAATATTCCCATGACTCCAAAAAGGTCCCACGGGCCCCTGTGTTGTCATGTCAGTCTCACAACACACACACACACACATATATACACATATACACACACATATATGGATTATTATACATCTATAAATATATATGTATTAATTTTTAGATTTTCTGTTCTGTTCTATTGATATCTACATCCACCTTTCCATCAATATCACACTGATGTGAAGTAGTATGTCATCCATTGTTCATCTTTTTCAAAGTTGTTTGCCTTTTCTGGTCCAGGATTTCTCCATTGTGGAGCTGTTGGCCCTGTCCATCAAATAATCCTTGGTTGTGGCAGGCTGTCCTGGGCATTGTAGGATGTTTAATAGCATCCCTGGTCTCTACTCACTACTTGCTAATAGCAGCTACCCTAGGTGTAAACACCAAAGTGTCTTCAGACATTACCAAATGTTCCTGGGGAAGGAAACGTCCCCGGGTTGAGAACTGCCATTCTAGCCTTTTGCTATATCACTTAAGTTTTAGAATAAGCTTACAAACCTTTACAGTCAGACCTGCTAGGATTATGATTGTGATTGCCTTGAATCTTTAAATAAATTTGAGGGAACTGACATCGTAACTCTAGTGAATCTTCTAATCTACGAATAGGGGATAGCTTTCCATTTACTTAGATCTTTAATTTCTTCCTTTTTCTTGTAATTTTTAGTATACAGGTCTTTCAGAGATTTTGATCACTTTATCTACAAATATATTATTTTTTTGATGCTATCTTTAGTGATGTTTTAAAATTTTTTCCTGTTTCTAATATATAGAAATATAATTGATTTTTATATATAGAGTATGTGCCCTACAATCTTGCTAAACTCCCTTGTTAGTTTCAGTAAATATTTACTGGATACTTACGATCTTCTACATACAAAATCATGTAATTATTGAATAACAACAGCTTTACTTCTTCCTTTTCAAGAAAGCTTTATGTCTTTCATACCTTTATCTTTTCTTATTGTAACATCTAGGACTTCCAATACAAGGTTGATTGGTGAATATATGCACCCTGCTTTGTTTCTCATCTAATGAGTAAGATTTTAGTGTCTGATCATTATTTGTAATTTAGCTGTAAGGTTTTTGTTGTTGCTTGGTTTTTCTTTTTTTCTTTTTCTTTTTTCTTTTTTTTTTTGTTTTAAGATGATACATGCTCTTAAACTTGGAGGTGTTTTGTTTGTTTTGTTTTATAATTGCTATCTAAAGGAGAGTTTTAAATCAGAAATAAGTATTGTGTTTCATCAACTGATTTTTCTGCATCTATTCTGTGTTGCATCTATTGAGACTATGGTTTTGCTCTTTTAGTCTTTTAGTAAGGCAAATAATATTAATTTTGAATGTTAAATCAATGCTACACTCTTTGTAAGACTTACTGGTCATGATGCATTGTCTCTTTACATACATGTATTGCTGGGTTTTATTTGCAAATATTTTTTTAAAGATTTTATTTACTTATTCATCACAGAGAGAGAGAGAGAAAGACAGAGAGAGAGAGAGAGAGAGAGAGAGAAAAACAGAGAGAGAGAGACAGGCAGAGGGAGAAGCAGGCTCCATGTAGGGAGTCTGATGTGGGACTCAATCCCAGGACTCCAGGATTGTGTCCTGGGCCAAATGCAGGCACTAAACCGCTGAGCCACCCAGGGATCCCCTATTTGCAAATATTTTAAGAATATTTTGAGTCTATGTTCATTAGGGATTTAGACCTGTAGTTTTCTTTTCTAGTAAAGTCTATATGATTTGGGTATCTGAATAATAACTGGCATCATAGATTCAGTCACGTGCTATTCTCTTTTCAAATTTCTGCAAGAGGGCAGCCTGGGTGGCTCAGTGGTTTAGCACCGCCTTCAGCCCAGGGTGTGATCCTAAAGACCCAGGATCTAGATCCATGTCGGGCTCCCTGCATGGAGCCTGCTTCTCTCTCTGTGTGTCTTCCATGAATAAATAAATAAAATCTTAAAAAAAGAAAACCTCTTCCAAATTTTTGCAAGAGTTTGTGTAAAATTGGTATTATTTCTTTCTCAAATTTTGCTTTAGAATTTACCAGTAAAGCCCTCTGAATTGAAGCTTTCTTTATGAGAAAACTTCCAACTTCTTAAATTTTCTGTGGAGATTTTTCAGCTTATTTATTTGTTCCCAAGTGAGCTTTTGTCATTTTGTTCCTCAAATAATTTGTTCATTTAAGTTGTCAAAATTATTGGCACCAGTTCACTTACAATATGTCTTTTTTTTTTTAATTAATTTTTATTGGTGTTCAATTTACCAACATACAGAAAAACACCCAGTGCTCATCCCGTCAAGTGTCCACCTCAGTGCCCGTCACCCATTCCCCTCCAACACCCGCCCTCCTCCCCTTCCACCACCCCTAGTTCGTTTCCCCGAGTTAGGAGTCTTTATGTTCTGTCTCCCTTCCTGATATTTCCCAACATTTCTTCTCCCTTCCTTTATATTCCCTTTCACCATTATTCATATTCCCCAAATGAATGAGAACATACACTGTCCCTCTCCGATTGACTACAATATGTCTTTATTATCACTTTCCTTATCATTAGTAATGACTCTCTTATTCTTGATATTGATAATTTTCTGTTCAGTGTGACTAGAAATTTTTCAATTTTATTGATAATTTTTAAAGAACAAGCTTTTTGTTTCATTGATTTTTCTCTAACAGTTTCACTGATTTCTACCCATATCTTTATTGTTGCCTGCCTTCTGTTTGCTTTGGATTTAATTTCCTGTTTTTTTAGTTTCTCTCTTTTCTTTCCTTTTTCTTTCTTTCTTTCTTTCTTTCTTTCTTTCTTTCTTTCTTTCTCTTTCTTTCTTTCTTCTTTCTTTCTTTCTTTCTTTCTTTCTTTCTTTCTTTCTTTCTTTCTTTCTTTCTTTTTTCATTTCTCAAGGTGGATTTTTATTGTTAACTTGACACTCATTTGTTTTTCCAAGGTAAACATTTAATGCTATAAATGCTTCTCTAAGACCTGCGTCTCACAAGTTTTGATAGGTTGTACTTTAATTTTCATTCAATTGAAGATGTTCCAATTTCACTTTTGACTTGCATGTTGACTCATGGGTATTTAGAAGTGTGTTATTGATTGCTAAATTAATTTATTTGGGGTATGAGAAAACATATTTTATGTGATTGTAATTATTTCTTACTTTTTAGCCATCTTAGTTTTCTTAGGAGCTCAAGAATAATCCTGATGTTTCAAATTACCCAGCTTTTCCTTATTGTTAGGACAAGAGGTTTTCTCACTCATAAGCAAAACTCCTCACACAGTTTTAAAATAATTACTAATAATACATATTTCTATAAATAGAGAAAATACATCTATTACTAGTGGGGGATATTTTTTTTCCCATGGAGCAGACTTATGTTGTTTCTATGGTCATAGAAACATTTCCATACTGTCTGTTGAATACTTGACTATAAATTATCTTCTCCATCAAGTAATTTGCCATAAGATATTTTGAAAAATAAGCCATCCAGTAAGACATCTAGCTAAAGTCTCTTTTAAATTACCAGGTTTCAAATGTTTTCTCTCCAGCCATTTATTATCTTATTTGATTTTGGGAGTCTAAATAACAATTATATAACTTTGAGTCTGTGGAAACACAGACAGGGTTCTTTAGCTCTTCTCAGTGGCTTATGTGTCAGAACATGTAGGATTCAATGCCTCCTCCCATTTGTAAATCTCTTTGCTATTTGTAAGTCTTTGTACCACAACAGATATTCAATCAAAATAGTAAGAACATTATATGTGTGTAAAAAAACAATGTTTTTTCTCTTAATGTCTTCACAGTTTTCAAGAAATTACTAGCCATATTTGAAGACTTATCTTTCTTACAAGGGTCAAATAACATTATGTAAATGAAATAATATTTTGAACTGTAAGATGAGAGACAAATGCTTATTAATATAGCTTATGCATGCAGTATACACTCCATAAATACTTTTTGAATTGGCAGTCCTAGAGATGCAGAAAATTTCCATAGAACCTTCAAAGCTTCAAGAAGAAAGGGAAGTGAGCTACGTTTTCCTGCTATGATTTTATTCTAGTTACTGTGACATAAAGTACCTTTGAAAATATTACTAAGCAATTATGGAAGTGTTGCTCCTAGGAGATTAAATAAGAGTGTCATCTTTTAAATGCCATTCATCTAAATGTACATAATGTTAAGGAATGTTTATACTTTGCAGGAATCTGTGCAAGTTCTGTTGAATAAGAAATATTCAGAGGACTCGAATAGCAAAAAGACTGCAGTGGGTCTAACATATCTAGGACCACAAACAGGAAGGATGATGCTTCTTTCCTGTGTTAGTGCTCAGTCTTGCTGTGGGAGCTTTAATCCTTCCTGTCTTCTCTCAAACATTTTTTAAAAGGAAATTAAAGAAAAAATGTACAAGTATACACTTGTAGTTGTTTCAACATTTACTATTAACATAGAAACTTAGGTTAATAATCATGCTAATATGATTAGCATGAATTAGCAAATGAATTTGGAACCTACCTAGTATATTACTGCTTCAAAGGGCAATAGATTTTGTAAACATAAACACTGTATCTATATACTGACCTGTGTGTGTGTGTGTGTGTGTGTGTGTGTGTGTGTGTGTATGCCCAACATCTATTACTCTTTGTCATTGATTCTCTCATGATGGCAATGATACCTTTTATTGAAGATCTCATTAAAAATATTTGAACATTTTAAGATACACTTACTTCATGTGACTAAAAATATTTTTTACATAAAATGTGGCATGTCTTTTTTACTACAGAAGTTTCCTGAGAAAATATGGAACAATATATACATGGACACAAAAGATTGGCATTTGGAGATGAGCTGATTGACTTACCAACTGCATTGAACTCAAACACTTTTTAAAAATCCTAATTAATGCAAATGTAGGCAAGTCATTCACTCTTTAACATATTTCTGAATAACTTCTAAAAGGACAACTTAAAAAAATGATGAAACTCCAAGTTTAAAATATATAAACACACAAAAAAATTTGGTTCCTTATCCAAGGGTAAATTTCTCTTTATTTATATCTGTACCCAGCTGGCAGTGGGTGGTATCTCATTCCTGGAAACTCATATCTTGAAAAGCAAATGCTTAGGGGAATATTCATTTAGCTACGAGCAATGGCGTTTTCAGCTCGGAAATGTCATGTTGAGGAGTCCCTGAGTGCAGGGCAGAGAAATGTGGCTGCACTTTGGCAGAGTCTATAAAGCTCAGTTCTCAAATTAATGGGTCTTATAAAGTCCTGGTGGTTTTGTTGACCAGGCTGTATGCATAATTTGACTGGGTTTATGCCATATCTGCACTGATAAAATTATTGTCATTAGTATCATTAATATATATGTATTTTCCTTGTTCTCTGGATCTGTTTGGATGTTTTAGAGGAATAGACTATTGGTTAAGCCCTAAACTGATTACCATAACCATTTTTATTTTTAAGACAAAGCATTTTATTAATGACCATATTTGGGACAAACTTAGAGAAATAGGAAGGACATATTAAATGTTGTGGTTCAGAACATAATGAATTTGGTTTATGATGTTATCTTATTTGTTAACACTTCTTCTTATATTTTAGTATTTTGATACAGCTGATTATAATGGCATGCCCAGGCTTTTATAAATCCAATAATAAACCAGATTAAAGAAGTAGAAAGATTTCCTTTATTGATTGGCTTTTGAATAGCTTTTATTCATAATTACCAAAATAAAACATTGTCATGCCAGAAAACTTGGAAGACACTGGAGCAAAAAAACAAAACAAAACAAAACAAAACAAAACAAAAAACTCAAAGAAAACTGCCTGTAACCACTCATTCCCACAGATATTTTTGATACTTTGTATCTGTTTGTCTTTCCCAGCTTAAGTAACACTGTGGTGGTAAAGTTGGGTCTCTAAAGTGTGAGGACTTGATCCCTATCCCTAGGCTTTGGGTGGATTGAGTCCCCAATTCCTGAGTGGATAAATGAAAGAATGGCAGATACATTTAGAATATCATTTATGGTTGATTTGTAGGTGGTATCTTTGAATATAGGCAATGAAAGGAATCCTGCTATGAACTCCACTGCATTGATGCATCATCTATGGACCCTGGTTCCTGGATATATCCTCTTGCTTGTTTATGCTTCTGCTGTCCCTGGCAATGCTTGTCTCTCAGTTCCCTAGTCCTCTGGTCCATATCTTTCCACTGCCATATGTGGCAGTCAGCTCTACACTGGTGTCAAGATTGAATCACATGCCCTGTCTCCCAGACTTGGAACTTTTCTGATTCTTCCTCTCCTCTCCATTCTTATCTTTAACCTTAAATTACCTACAAGACCCTACATGATTTGGCTCTAGGCTTCTATTCCAAATTCATCTACCACTTTGCCTTTCTGCTCAATAAAAGTCAGTTATATATTGCTTCTTTCTGTTTTATTCCTTGACCATGCCAAATGCATTACCGACTCAGGGCTTATTGACTGTGTTAACATATCTGGAATGCTCATTTCTTTGATCCTTACCAGTTCCGAACACAAGTGGCACCCCTCAAGTGATCTTACCTGACCACCCCATCTGAATAGCTGTCTAGTCAACACCTTCTCTTTCTTTGACATCAATTCTTTTTTTTTTCTCAAATAGCACACATTGTTTAACATTGTCTTATGGTTTTATGTATGTATTTATTGTCTGCCTTGATTCTCTCCCACCACCTTCTCATTTTCACACTAGAATTTAAGCTCCTTGTAAATAGGAACTTGTTTGGTTTATTTGATCACTTGTGTGTCTTTATTGTTTAGATGAATCTAGCACAGAGAAAGTGCCTGGTAAGTAAATTCTAAATGAGTGATATTGGGTGATAGCATTTGGCTATCCAATAGAATGAGTGTTATTATTTAAAAAGTTCCAGATCAAAAAATCTCAGGAGTCCTGTAACATTCCCTTTGGGACCATGAGAAAGTCCTAACCTGACAAACAGAAAGGCTGTCCACCTTCTCTAGAGAATATGAATGATGATTTTCTTCCTAATATATATTATACTACAACATGGTTTTTAATGACTGCCTCATGTTTAATTACATGGATATAACATATTTTAATCACCAACCCCCTATTTTTGATCATTTGTTGTTTTGGGGTTTTTTTCCCCATCTTTTCTGTATTTGTGAGTGTCACCTCCATGGATATCTTTGTACCCATATCTTGTGTAGTCTACATTCCATATAATAAAATTGCTATGTTAAGGTATATGCCCCCTTATTTTCCATATTATTATTTATATTTATATTTATTTTTAATTTTAATTTCCATATTATTATTTGAAAACATGACTATTTGTGTTTGAGACACTTATAAAAAAACAGATCTTTAAGGAAAGGTTAGAAGTTGGAGCACCTGGGTGGTTCAGTTGGTTAAATGTCTTCTCAGGTCATGATCTCAGGGTTCTGGGATTGAGTCCCACATCTGGCTCCCTGCTTGTCTCTCTCCTCCCCACTCCTGCTCTCTCTTGCTATCTCTGTCTCTCTCTTCCAAATAAAAAAAATAAATAAAATCTAAAAAGAAAAAAGATAAAAGGTTAGAAGTTTTGGATCTACTTGTTTAACTTTCTAGTTTTAATTTCAATTTAACTGCATTATTAAAGTGAATAAAGATTGATTTTTTCCAGAAGAAGAGCCAGAGAAAAGTAATTTGTCTGCCTTTTCTTATAGCCATTTCAGTCAAAATAAGGATGTAAATTGCTTCAAGTTGTCACTCTTTCTTGTTCTTGTTTGCTATGTTACTTTTAAAGTAAATGAAATTCAGGAAAAACTAGGCTCAAAACATACCAGTAAGAAACAATATTCATGTTGCTCATGGGTTCAATGCATTTAATACTTTAAGCTTACTTACAGAGATGTGCATCTCTTTTCTTCAAAGTTAAACTTCTTTTTCTCTGAAAAGGATGGCCATTATATGATACCTTTCTAAAACAGGGTTTTATTTTGTTTTGTTTTTAACCTCTTGGCATGAGCAAAGAAATGTAATGCATTTGCTGCCCCGCAAAAAGAACAATCATATTGTACTATAGAAATGCCTAAGTTAAAAAAGAAGGAAGGCTTAAAATGTTCAGCTTTTGTGACCATAGTCTTACCATACAATCCAGTAATCACATTCCTAGGTATTTATCCAATTGAGTTGAAATCCTGTGTATGCACAGAAATTTGCACAAAAAGGGCAGCCCGGGTGGCTCAGGGGTTTAGTGCTGCCTTCAGCCCAGGGCCTGATCCTGGAGACCCAGGATCTAGTTCCACATCAGGCTCCCTGCATGGAGCTTGCTTCTCCCTCTGCCCATGTCTCTGCCTCTCTCTCTCTCTCTGTGTCTCATGAATAAATAAAATCTTAAAAAAAAATTGCACAAAAATGTTAATAGCAGTTTTATCATAGTTTTCAAAACATGGAAATAATCAAGAATGCTCTTCACTAGGTAAATATATCACCAAATTGTGTTGCATCCGCACAATGGAATGATACTACTCAGTGATAAAAAGAATGAGCTGTCAAGCCACCAAAAGACATGGAGGAGCTGTAAGTCCGTATTACTAAGTAAAAGAAGCAAATCTGAAAAGGTGAAATACCATATGATCCCAACTCTATGACTTCCTGGAAAAGTCAAAACTATAGAGACCAGTGGTTTCCAGGGGTTTAGGGGGAGAGAGGAAGGAGTGACTACGTGAAACACAAGGGATTTTTAATTTAGTGAAACTATTCTGTATGATATTGGTTGATATATGGCATTATGTATTTGTCAAAACCCATAAAATTGTACCAAAGAATGAGTCTTAATGTAAACTATGGACCTTTTTAATTATAATTAATGCTCAATAATGGTTTGTTAATTGCAACAACCATGCTGCACTAAAGCAGAATATTAATAACAGGGGAGATTGTATGCAGGGGAAGCATAGTATATGGAAACTTTCAGTACTCCCTGAGCCATATTCTTGTAACTATAAAGCTGTTCTAAAAAAGAAAGTCTCTTAATTAGAAAAATAAACAAGAATAAAATGTGTCATTTTCCTCCTGTATCTGTCTTTTTAGTACTGTCTAGTGACAGGTTATTCCTAAGCTTTTTTTTTTCTAGGTAAAACCATTTCATCACTATGATATTACAAATCTTCTGACACCAACTTTCTCAATTAGACAATTTGTTGTTGTTTTACAGATTTTACTTATTTATTCATGAGAAACACACAGAGCGAGGCAGGGAATTAGAAGGGGAAGCAGGCCATCTGCAGAAAGCCTGATGCGGGACTCGATCCCAGGGCCCTGGGATCATGCTCTGAGCTCAACCACTGAGCCACTCAGGTACCCTTCAATTAGATGATCATATCAGCCAATCATTTTCTCATCATCACACTGTGTCTTGGGCTTCTGGACCCCTGGGTTAGAGTGTCAAAGTGGTTGTCTTAGTCAATATTTTTATTTGTGAGTTTGGACTTAAATTTCTGTGTTACAGCTGCACCAGATTTTGTTCTGTCTAGAAAATGATAGAGAGCATGTGGATGTTTTAGGCTCTATGATACTTGGTAGTCTATTATTTGAACTGATCTTAAAGGGAAAAATAGGAACATTTGTAAGTCTATGTTCTAGATATTTCCCACATCAATGAAATTACAACCTATTATCATCTTGCCTATAAGGTTTACATTCATAATGTAACAGTAAGAACTTCCTTTAAAAAAAAAACTTCCATGATGCTTTCTATTTCCACATTATAAAATTTTTAGTTTTATATTTAAAGGTAAAGAAAGTGGTAACATCTTACGTTTTAGAGAAATTCCTGCCACCTAAATTTTTAATTTCCTAAATTAAATTACTCTGAAAGCAAAGTAAGTGACTTTCAAATGGGCCACCCACACTTGAATATAGTTTTTTAATGTGATAGGGGAAGAGGAGAAATATTAAATGTAGTTGATTTCACTTCCCTCTGGAATTCATTGTGAGCATGTTAGTATAAAATTACTGTGACTCTCTACATGTTATCTTATACTATGCAAATCATATGGACGAGACTCCATGTCAGTCAGTGTTTCTTAAAGTATAAATGCTAATGCTACTGTATTCCCTTTGTTGCACCTGCTCTGCTCATGGGTATGGAAGTTCAATTTCAGATGTAGCCAACTATTTGCATTGTCTTATTCATGCTGCGTTAATTGGAGCAACTTCTTTTCTTCCTTAGCAGATGCTTATTGCTGAAAAAAAAATGAGAGCTTTAATACTGTCTCATATTGATGAACGAATTCTGTTGAAACACTTTGATTGTAAGTGAGCAGAAAGGTCAGTCATTGGTCTTTGACCATTTCCTCTGGCCTCTTCTGTCTGTGACTCAGCACTAATATTGCCTGTTTTTGGAAGAAAGCCCACCTGAAGTAAGATGCTTCTGGATCCTTTGACACCTTGTTTCCTTTCTCTACAGTAAGACTGTCTGCCCAGAAGACCTATCATTGTGGTATAAGAAAGTATATTCAAAGCCTGTAGTCAATGAGCTTATCTTCAACTTTGCTCTCTTTCCAATTTAATAATTAAGAAACTTTTGGGGCACCTGGGTGGCTCCGTGGTTGAGTATCTGCCTTTGGCTCAGGGCGTGATCCCAGGGTCCTGGGATCGAGTCTTGAATCAGGCTTCCCAGTGAAAGCCTACTTCTTCCTCTGCCTATGCCTCTGCCTCTCTGTCTGTGTCTCTCATGAATAAATGCATAAAATCTTTAAAAAATAATTAAGAAACTTTTGATTAACAACCACTGCATTGTGGTTTTCTGTAAAAACAATACTTTCTGTAACTGTGTATTTATAAGCAGAATAAAGAGGCTCAAATGAATTAATGTATATAACCTCAAGCACAATTATGCACTCATGGAGTGTTATTGTATAAATATTACCTGAAGGGTAATATCCATGTGTGTTTTCTTTAATTCAAAAGTTATTAAACATATGAATTAAGTAAAGAAATATTCAAGGTTTAAAATAACTAAAAATTTTTGTTTCCTAGTATTTTAACATAATATATGAAAGAGAATTGTGGTTAAATTTTTCAAGATTTTCAGATCATTTTCACTATTTTTTTTAAAAGATCTTATTTATTTATTCATGAGAGACACACAGAGATAGAGAGAGGCAGAGACACAGGCAGAGGGAGAAGCAAGCTCCGTGCAGGGACTCGATCCCAGGTCTCCAGGATCAGGTCCTGAGCTGAAGGTGGCGTTAAACCGCTGAGCCCCCCGGGCTGCCCATTTTTTTTCACATTTGAAAGAATGTGACTTTTTAGTCAGATGAGATTTTGAGAAAAAAAAAAAACTATTTTGAACTAAATATCTTCCTAACATAATATAGATGGAGAAATGCAACTGCTAACTGATTTTATTGAGTTTTTTTCATTGTTCTTCCTTCGGCTGGGTTTTATTTTTGGGCTTGATCCTTTAAAGATAACTTCTCTAAGCACAGAAATATACATAAAAGGAAATTATAATCGGTATTTTACTTATAAAACATTGAGCTCATCTCTACCTTCATATAAATATATATATATATATGGATATGTGTGCATATATACACATACATAACTATATACACTGAGATAGAATACTACTTATATTCTGTAATTAGATTCATTCATTTGGACATAGAAAAAAACAGCTGACAACATTTTCTTAAAGGCGAATAATATCCCACAACAGTGAATCTAGCAACAGTCTGTTCCGTTGTAGATTACTTAGTAGCAAAAGTAAGTCACCAACTCAAAGGCACAAATCATGAATATTTATCATGGAAAACACCAGCTAAACAATTGAAGCCCATTGGATCTAGAATTTTCCTTGTAAGTTCAATTGATGATGACAGTTGGTAATTTGTCTTCATATGTTTTCATTTCTTTCATATGAATATTTTATTTTGTAAATTCAATAGATCAAACACATAGAAATATAACCAAAAGGTTTATCATCCTGAAAATTATTCATAAAAATGAATACTTCCTCATACATATGACAAAATACACATTTAAATGATAATTCCAATGCTCATGTTATATCTTTTATTCAAAGACCAAAACTTTTCAAAAACCTTATTTTATTTATACAATCATTTTTTAGCTTTTGTAAGAAAAAATTGCCAGGTAGGAGATACACAGAGTCATCCACAGATGTCACCATGTAATAATGCTGGTTTCATAGCATTTGCTCTGTTCTGTTCACTTTGGTCATTGTAAAGTACGTATAGTACTCTAAAAATGGCTGGCCACCTTATAGCTTACCATATGTCTAATAATAGTTTTGACTTTGAGACCCAGAGTGGACTTCAATTCACCTCTGGAGACTTTCAGATTTAATGTCACACCCAACAGTAACTTTTTTCATTTCAGATGCAGATTCTCATGATGTAAGATGCCTACAGTACTCATTATCTTTCCTTTGCCTAAAACAAATAGAGATTAATGATAGTGTTAGAAGGAATTCAGCTGCACCCATTCCATTCTGTATTAATCTGAAAAATGGAGAGGCAGGCATGTTCTCTATCTTATAGTGTCTGCCCATAAAGGAATTATGATTCTAACCAAATCCCTGAAAGTGAAATCGTGGTTCCTAGATAGAGATGCAGTATCCTCTCAGTGCCTACTTCATCTATGACTATATATATATTTTAAAAAGAGTTCAATCTCTTTTGTATGGAGAGTTGTTCACCTGCCTGATATGTTGAGGTTGATTCGCTGTTTCATATACTCCATCACTCTAGAAGTGGCCTGGTCCTTCACTTCTCATTACATACCAAGGTCTTTTTTCTCTTTGAAGTATTTTCCTTCAAATCGGAGTAAGGCTCATATATTTTTCTTGCTACCTGGCGCACAATGTTTCATAATGTCCCTATTCATGGCAAGTTTACCCTTTCAAGTGTGCTTTAAGAAGAGGAAAATTTGGGCAGCCTGGGTGGCTCAGTGGTTTAGTGCTGCCTTTAACCCAGGGTGTGATTCTGGAAACCTGGGATTGATTCCCATGTCAGGCTCCCTGTGTGGAGCCTGCTTCTCCCTCTTATGAATGAATAAGTAAAGTCTTAAAAAAAAAAAAAGAGGATAATTCAACTTTGTTACATTATCTTATAAATACATTTTATATATCAGTTTAGCTACTACTTTAACAAATATCTGGGTTCAAATTGTTTATAGAAATGTTTTGCTAATTGGAAAGCACCCTTCATGGCATTTAAATTTTTCTCAGACTAGAAGCTTCTATGTACTTCTGAGTCAGCCTTGCTATCCTCAAATCTTTTAGGCTTCTGGGAACTCTTATTTTTATTTAACATTAATTAAAAAAAAAAAAAAGCTAGACTCTCTATCCTGCTGGCTTGATGATATCCTTAAAAATTTCCTCAAGAGTTCTCTGAGAGCTGTCATTTATCTTCTTCAACTCTTGCTCTGATGTCCTATTTTTGTTAGTTTCTCAGAACTCACACCGAGTCTCTTTTTCTTCCACTTCTCTGATAATTTCAAGCCGCATTGTTCACTCAAAAACAAGTTAATCTCCTCTCACCTCCCATGACACATATCATGATAATTGTATATATTCAAAATTTTATTCAATATTTGGGGTAATGGGAGTGGTTTACAACCCAGCACAGTATGGGCAGCAACTTAGAATTTAATATTAACTACCACTTAAAAATTCATCCTTTCCATGCTGGAGTGAACCTCTTATAGGGCATACTCTCCCTCTCTGGCCTTCTTCTTTCTTCACTAGTTCCAACTTCTGACCTCAAACTTCCTGATAGCTTTTTGTCTACAAAAATTAGTTCATTCCTTCCTCTATAATGGAAAACTTGACTTTTCACTTATTTGTTCAAAATAAAACAACAACAACAACAACAAAATGGCCCTTTCTTGAACAAAGGGCCAGTTTTTCTCTTTTTATAAAGGGGTCCTTTGTAAAAATTTTTATATAAATCCTCTTATGTTTAGTTCTTATTGTTGGTGCTACACATTCATTCTTGTAGTAGTTTATTTGCTCATCAATTACTTTAAAAATATATTTGTTGGTTGTCAGTAAGATATGATGATGATCTGGTAGGTTCTGGGAGAGAGTAGCAACAATAAGACTTAACCCTGCCCTCAAAATGAGCACAGTCTACTGTGGTGGAGGGGGCAGCAACCTGACATGGTGTAGTGTGACTTGAGCAATATGAGCAATTTGTACCCAAAGATAGTGTGTGAGGTAGTGTGTGGATTATCTAACCTGGAAAGGAAGTGGAGGAGGGGTCCCAGAAACTTCTTAGAGAAGGAGATAATCTGAGATATTGGGACATGAGAGGGAAGGAGAGTGAGAGAAGGATTAAGGAAGGAATGTAGAAATGAGGAACTATGAGAAATGAGATGAAACACTCTCAGGTGACTTCTGGGGGAACACTGTTAACAAATACACAGAGCATCATTAGCTTTTTAGAGATCATTTTACTTAACATATTGTCTTTATGACTTTTTAAAGTTGAATTTCCTCTTTTATTATAATGAAGTCAAGAGTCATTGTCCTTTCCAAGATGGAGTATTGAATCCTGTGAACTTTGTGAAAGCATGTTCAGTTGAAAGGTTACATACACAATATAATTTTAATTTCTGAGTAGAAATGTATCCCTCCAACAGAGTGTAGTGATTTTTAACAAATATCCATCAGAAAAAAAAATGTTAAATTGGGTGTTAGTTTTCTGTTTGGATAAAAGCAAAGAAGTATTTGTATTGCAATACAAATTTTCCCTTTTGAATGCACTGATAATTTTATCATTTACAAATGGCTCTAAAAGATTAAGATTTATGCAATGTAATAACTCTGAATAGTCACTTAAGAGAGTTATAGTGTGTGAAATACATTTTAGACATTAAGTAATTGAATGTGAGTCAACCCCTCCCCAACCAGTTCTATCATATATGCTCTAAGGCATGCTTAAATAATGAGAAAAGGCCCAGAACTTTTGGTAAGAAATTGAACTTGTCTATTTCAGTTCAAAGAGAAGTTTTCTAAATGCGAAATGATTATGTTTAAATATTTATCCACATGCTTAAAAATTACTGTTACAGTGCTTAGTGTCTCATGTTTTTAAAAGGAAAGTATAAGTCTTCTTTGATGTGTGAGAACATCTTTCTCTGATTTTTAAGGTGGTCCTTTTCAATTGTGTCTCATAGATTGTGTGATGTATGAATGTTTAGATGAAAATTGATTGTTGCCCTGAACTTAACTTTGAGGTATCAACAAGTGAAGCATCTTTGGGAGGTCTTCATTTTTTCTTCTTCTTCTTTTATAAAACTATTCTCTTTTTGAAGTTTTCAACAATAAGTAGCCCTGAGTATAACAGTGACCCCTTCATAGCTTCTGCAATAGAAAAAAAAATCAAGCACTGGTTTGTAAAATACTGAGCTGAAATGAAATTGTTCGTGAAGGGCACAAGTATTCAGTTTATCCCATATCTCCTCACAGAATTTGCCCTCACGGGTATGAGGTAAAAAAAGTAGATCTCAGGTTGTTCATAATTAATGTCAGGGAACTATGATCCTGGCATGACACAAACTATATTACCAAAAGCAAAAGGTAAAGAAAAATGATGATTGCTCAGCAATTTACACCAGAGGATGCGAGAGAAAGGCATTTTAAATTAAAGGTCCTAAAGCCTTGATGCTACCCTGCCACATTTCATCAATCTTTTCTGAGTACTATCACCTATGAAAAGGGGACTTCACAGACACTTAGGGAATACCAAAGAGTAAATTTTTCAAAAGAAGTTGGCTTTTAAATTTTACTTTAGAATTTTCTTTATAGTCCATAAGCTTTTAGTGGGGTATTTGATTAAAACATACTCTGCTGCCTGGAAAAGCTTCTCCTAGTAAAAACTGTCTAGTTTTATTGTCAAAACGGTATCCAACTGCAATATCTTTAATTGCTTTGAAGAAACTTGTAGTTACAATTCATTGTCCTGAGGTTTTTATAGACTTGAAATGCATTGTCTCCATACTCACTTCTTTAAGGAGCAGGAAGTTGCCTTCTGTAAGTTATATAGAACATTGTTTGGAAAGAGCATTGTACTGCTTCTTCACTCAACCATCTCATGTTTCAGTTTATGTAGCAAGCTGAAAGCCTGATGAAATGGAGCTGTATCAGAATAACAGTCATTTAGCACCAGTCAGCTTCCTGTCAAGGAGTAGTAGTATGGGCCATGATCAGATTTGAACTTCCTCATCACTGAACTCACTGTGGCTCCATTTTAGGTCATTTTTTAAAAGGCTCAGAAGAAACAGGCCTGGGAGAGAGGCCATGAATTCATACTTAGGAGGAAGCATTATTCATGGAGGAAATATGCCTAAGAGTACATGAATACATAAACCATTGTTTGAAATGTTCTGTCTTTTGTAGATGTGTGCAGTTGGGATGGCATTACCTGCTTTTCAGAAGCCGTTGCGTGCTTCTAAAAATTATATTTTAATTTTATGTATAATTTAATATTTAATTTTATATATAAGGTATATATATGATTAAACATACAAAACTTTAAAAATATATCAGGGAACAAGAATTCTTGCCCCATCATTTTTTTTTTTTTTTGTACATTAATGAGTATTTAGGTTTCAGATAAGGATGGTACATTCATGGGTTGGTGGAAGAAAAAATAACAAGTTCCAACATTTTGTGTCATTAGCAAAAATAGAAGGTACACATAAAATTTCTTAATGTTTTCTGAAGAGGAATAACAGCTTACCACACTGTGCCTCTATTTTTATAGATCGGATGAAGTATAGAACATGAAATAATAATAATATGAGCCTAAACACTCATTTTAGTGTTAGCAGACGAGTCCAGATGTCACCAAGATGGGTCATTGTACATTTGCCCCATCAAAGTCCTTCTTATTGGAGTAAGAATCAAATTGACATGGTACAAATTAATAAGAGAAAATACAATTTAATTGGTACATGTATGGGAAACCCACAAAGACCTGGAAGTTCCAAAGCCAGTCAGGCAGGTGAGGTCTATGTATCATTCTGAACTAAGGAGATGGGGCTAGGGGTATGAGATTTCATAGGGAAGGGATGCACTTCAACAGAGTAATAAGAAAAGCAGATGTTTGATAATTAGATGTTTGCTCTACCATATGGTGGGTCACTCAGATAAGATCTATCTCTGTTTATAACTCTTAATCTGGGAAAGACTCCTCCACCCACCCACCCCCTCCCCGATCCACCCACCCCATCCTCCACCCCAATTTAGATTATTCTTTGTGGCTAAGGGCAGGACAAAAGCTGCCCTTGAGCCTGCAGGCTTTCAAGTGCCTGGAGCTCATATAATCCACGTGTCAAAGTGGCATGTTCAGGGGCAGGAGAGGGTGAATGGTTCAGTACCTCTCCTGTCCTGAACACCTTCACATGTAAAATTGATGTATTTATATAAAGAGTAGTTATATCTCTTTATATAGCTTTAAAAACACCAAAATCAGCTGAGTAAATTTAAAGATCAATTTGGCTTTATTCAGTGATTTATGAATCAGGCAACAGCCCATCGAGCAAACAGAAAGGAGTTCCAAAGAGCTGTACAAAAATGGAAGGTTTTTTTTAAGAAGAAAGAGGTGGAAAAGGAAGTTTCTAACAGAGTGGATTGTTTCAGGCAAGGCCACCTTCCTCTGAGGAGAGGATGGGATAGAAAGAAGGGTGAGACAGAAAGAAGGATGGTGGTTATCGGTGGAATGGGGGGATATCTGTCAGGAGGAAGACTTCACTAGAGCTAATCAGATAATTCCAGATTAACTGGTTAAAGATCACATTCCTGGGAGAGGCTGAAATTGCAATAAAGATAGTAAGTTGTGGTTTGCTGATGTGGGGCTTAGCACAAGTGATTCATTTGGGGCTTGTCTCTCTTTTTTGCTTAAATATATATAATAATATTTATATATATTATATATATTATACATTTACATATATATGTTACATAAAATCACATACATGTGGAGAGTTCACACACAGAGATCTCAGCTTCTCTTGATAAGACATCATTTTTTTTTGCAGAATTTTATTGTCATTTATTATTTGTATCAGTGTCTCAGTGTCTTAAGTAGAGAAAGCATTCCATCTGAGCATTTGCTTAGTAGTTTTCTCTTTAATAGAGAAATTTGTGGAGTGCTAATATAAAAATATGCACCCAATAAGTACAGCTATTTCTATGATCATTTTTTTTAATGTCACAGGAAAACAACAACAACAAAAAAATTATCATGTTGAGTTTGGGAAATTACTGGAGTGCAGTTCAATTAAAAACCTAATGTCTGGGGGATCCCTGGGTGGCGCAGCGGTTTGGCGCCTGCCTTTGGCCCAGGGCGCGATCCTGGAGACCCGGGATCGAATCCCACGTCGGGCTCCCGGTGCATGGAGCCTGCTTCTCCCTCTGCCTGTGTCTCTGCCTCTCTCTCTCTCTCTCTCACTGTGTGCCTATCATAAATAAATAAAATTAAAAAAAATATATATATAAAAAAAAAAAACCTAATGTCTGGGATGGTCTCAAAAATAAAGAGGGGTTAGGGGAAACATCTCATTATCATGGATCAGAAGACTTAATATTAAGATGTCAGTACCTCCCAAAGAGATCTACCAAGCTGATGCAATCTTTATCAAAACTCCAAGGTTATTTTGTTCAGGAATAGAAAAACCCATCATAAATATCACATGAAATCTCAATGGACTCTGAAAAGCCAACGCAATCTTGAAAAAGAACAAAGTTGGAGGACTCACACTTTCTGATTGTAATGCTTATTACCAGGCTACAATAGTTCCAATACTGTAGTACTAGCATAAAGACATATGTATAGGTGAATAGAGAAACAGAAATAAACCCTGACATATACAGTCAGATGATTTTTGAGAAGAGCGTCAAGACTACTCAAGGAGGAAAACACAGTCTTTTCAACAAACAGTGCTGGGAAAACAGATCTGCATATATAAAAGAATGAAGTTAGACACTTACCTTATACCACATACACAAATTAACTCCAAGTGGATGAAAGACCTAAATATAAAAATGAAAACAATAAAACTCTTAGCATGAAGCTAAGGAGAAATCTTCATTGACATTGGATTTGCGTGATTTCTTGGATATGACACCAAAAGCACAGCAAAAGGAAAAAGATTAATAAGTTGGATTTCATCAGAATTAGAAAGTTTTTTACATCAAAGGAACCCACTAAGAGAGTGAAAATACAATCCTTGGGGAGTGGGAAATATTTGCATAACATCTCTCTGACAAGGGAATAATATCCAGATTAAATAATGCACTCTCACAACTCAAAACAAAATTAAAAATACCTTAGTTAAAATATGGGCCAAGAACTTGAAAAGATTTTTCTCCAAAGAAAGAAATGGCCACTGAAAACATAAAAAGATATTCAACATCATTAATTATTAAAAAAATGCAAATCAAACCCACAATCTGATACCACCTCACACCTGTTAGGATAGCTAGTATATACAAAAACAAAACAGAAAATAATAAGTATTGGTGAAAATGTGGAGAAATTGGAACACTTGTGCATTGCCGGCAGGAATGTAAATTGGTGCAGCCACTGTGGAAGACGGCAGGGCAGCTTATTAAAAACTTAAAACATATAAACACCGTATGATTCAGTGAGTTCACTTTGAACTACAATGAATACAAAGTGCCTACCCAAAATGTTCAATACTAGGGAACTTGAATAGACATGTGAACACCCATGTTTATAACCACGTTATTTACAATAGCCAGAAGGTGGAAATAACCCAAGTGTCCATCAACAGATAAATAGGTAAACAAAATATGGTTCTACATAAGATGAAATATTATTCACTCATAAACAAGAATGAAATTCTGACATGTGCATGAATACGACTTGAGACATTCTGCTAACTGAAACAAGCTGGACACAAAAGGAAAAATATTATATGCCTTAACTTAAATGAAATACTTGGTGTTGGCAAATCGATGAGACAGAAAGAAGGAGGGTGGTTATCAGGAACTAGACAAGGAAAGAGGAAATGGACAGTGTTTAATGGTTTCACTGTTTTAGTTTGGGAAGATGAAAAAGTTCTGGAGGTAAATAGTGGTGACGGTTGCACAAACACATGAATGTACTTAATTTCACTGAATTGTATGCATAAACGTGCTTAAGATGGTAAATTTTATGCATATTTTACCACAGAAAAAACTATGAGGAAAAAAGAAAAAAACAAGGAGGCACATGTGAAACATTTCTTGTATCACAACAGTGTTGTGACCTGTCATCTTTGAACTAAGGCTCTTTGCTTTCCATACTCCTGTGGGCAAGATGAAGGCATTCAGAAACTTCTCTGAAAGTTGAGGACAGAACTCTGTAGATACAAGAAAATTCTGCATATAGAACGGACATTTGTATGAAGCTTCTTAACAAATTTACCACCAGGATTTGCCTAAGTATGCACTGTGGTTCAAAGAGAACTCTTTGGTGAAATTTTTGTTTGGAAATGATTTTACAGGGTATGAAGATTTGTAATCTGCGGGATGTTGATACCTGAATAGAATCTTGTCTTAATAATCCAGAAAGAATTTAAAGACAAATTTTAAATGTTTAAGGATAGAACAATATAACTAGTAGAGTTGATTTTCTTGCTGAGAAATACATTTATTTTATCATGATCTCATAGATTTCCCCCTGATTTAGCACTTCTTTCCTTATAAGAGGAACTCCTTCTCCACTGTACCCCTACCTGTGTTGTAATGCACTGAAATGTGTTTAGAAGACTTGGAGACATTGGTGATTCTCTATGGCTTCTTTGTTTTGAAAGTTTGAATCAATGGGATTTCCTAACACTATTACGCAAAATAGTCCTACATAAATCTGCATAAATCCACATGTAGAGTGGATGTATGGATAGAAGCTATTTTCTTCTCTTCAAAGTTAGAATACTGTTTCATAAAAATGTTTAACCTTGAAAGGGAGACAATAAGAGATGTCAAACCATATATGAGGATTGCCATTTTTCCCCTTTATGTTTGGCTATCACAAAAATGTCTGAGCTATAAAGAGATGAGAAACTTGAAAACAGATGGCCCATCTGTTTCTGTCTGTATGAATTGTGGAGCATTTGAAAGAAGCGTCAATCATGTAAATTGAAATCTAAAAGCACTCTACCATTCCATAACTTTTGTACTTACAAGCCATTTGTGGATTGCTGCCACAGCTCTCCCTTATTGAAGTGAATTGAGAGTGTTTGTTACTTACTAGGATGATTTTGGGATCTAAGAGCATATCATTTATCTTCAAGTAATAAAAAGCAAGCAGTGATTGATATGGCCATCAAGCAGAATACTTTGACCTTCCTCAGATGTCCATAATAACTGCAAAATCCCCAATGAGACACAATTCTGAAATAGTTATTAACTAAAATGATTCTAACATTCATTTATAAGTATTGTAACCATTGTACATCAAAATCACAAGGCAAGGCGCATGGTGGTGCAGTCGGTTAAGCATCCAATCTTTGGTTCCTTTTGGGGTCATAATCTCATGGTTGTGAGATCGAGCCCCACATTGGCTCCAAGTTCAGTGCAGAGTCTGCTTGGGATTCTCTCTCTCCCTCTGCCCCTCCCACTCGTGCGCTCTCTCTGTCTTTCTGAAATAAATAAATAAATATTTATTTAAAAATCACAAGGATAACTGGCCAAAGACCAAGATGCCCAGACTTTACTTTTTAAAACTGGTTCAGTGGGTTTGGGGTAAAGCTAAGCACCATCTGTATTTTTAAAAACACTCTTCTTGAAAATTCTCCTTTTTTTTTTCAGTTAATATTTATTTATATACAAGTAATACTTCATCATTTCTGTATTAATTATCACTAAGACATGTGTTATTATTGTAACCCAAGGTAGAATAAATGAGACAAGATAGATTTTTTATTCCTCTTGTCCTTCTAGACTTACACTGAAGGGCTATTCTTTTCTTGTGTGTGAGTTTTGGGTAGTCTCTGTGACTTTCAGAGTCATTTTCAAATAATAAAAGTCATCTGGTTATATACATACACTTACATGTACACACTTACAGAAAATTCTTTTTCTTATTTTTTTAGAGAGTGAGCATGAGCACGGTGTGGGGAAGAGCAGAGTGAGATGGAAGGAGAAATCTCCACACCCAGCATGGAGCCCAATATGGAGCTTGATCTCATGACCCTAAGATCATGTCTTGAGCTGAAATTGAGAGTTGGATGCTTAACTGACTAAGCTACCCAGGAGCTACCTCCACCCCAGAATATTCTTATTAATATTTACAGACAAGTGTAATATTGTAAATATCTCTAAGTAAGCCCTGGCTAAAGTTCAATCACCCCCTTGCCTCAGCACATATTTAGTGATCAAATGGTTGTTGCATATCAAAGAAGGCTGCTACCCACGGAATCCAGCATTCTAGATTTTTCCGGTACAGATGAGGCACTAGTCCTCTAAAATCTAAGGTACACTTACCAACCTTCTAAGTGATCACCTTGGACCCTCTCCAATTTAATTGACATATAACAGTTAAATTGTACAGATTAAAATGTAAAATTTTCAGCTTCAAAAGTGTAAAAGGAAAAGTGTAATAAATAGATTTTTGGGTGCAGAATTAAGGAGATGATTGGCTAGGGAAAGTAACTTCCTGTTAATGTCTAAGGTTGATGATATAAGAAGCAGAGATTTAAGGATAGGATTTAAATTGTACCCAATAGTATTACCAATAAAATAGTAATAAAAGCAGTGAGTAGGCAGTAGAGTGCTGTTGATGAATGATATAAATAGACATGTTATTATCTTTCAGGATGAGAAGTCATAAATAATGACTAGAATTGATAAGCCAAAAGAACTATGTGGAAAAATAGGATTATAGATAGGCAAGTTAACGACAGAAGGTTTTTTGTTTTTTTTTCCTACCCCCCAGCCACCTCCATTTTGGTAGCCATCAGTTTGTTCTCTCCAGTTAAGAGTCTGTTTCTTGGTTTGCCTCTCTCTCTCTCTCTCTTTTTTCCTCTTTGTTCATTTGTTTTGTTTCTTAAATTCCATATATGAGTGAAATCATATGGTATTTGTCTTTCTCTGACTGAATTATTTCCCTTAGCATAACACAGTTCTATCCATGTCATTGCAAATGGCAAGATTTCATTCATTTTATGGATGAATACTATTCCATATTCCATATTCAATTTCTTTATCTTCATCAGTTGGTGGACGCTTGGGCTGTTTCCATCTTTTGGCTATTGTATCAACATTGGGTGCAGGTATACCTTCGAATTGTATTTTTTTAAAGATTTTATTGATTTATTTATTCATGAGAATACACAGAGAGGAGAGAGGGAAGCAGAGACACAGGCAGAGGGAGAAGCAGGCTCCATGCAGGGAGCCTGATGTGGGACTTGATCCCAGGACTCTAGGATCACACCCTGGGCCAAAGGCAGGCACTAAACCACTGAGCCACCCAGGGATCCCCAATTTTTGTATTTTTTGAGTAAATACCTAGTAGTGCAATTGCTGGATTGTAGGGTAGTTCTATTTTTAACTTTTTGAGGAAACTCCGTACTGTTTTCCAAAGTGGCTGCCCCAGTTTGCATTCCCACCAACAGTGTAAGAAGGTTCCCCTTTCTCTGCATCCTCACCTATACCTGTTGTTTCTTTCTTCTGTTGCTGATTTTAGCCATTCTGACAGATGTGAGGTGATACCTCATTGTAGTTTGGATTTACATTTCCCTGATGACTGATGTTGTTGAACATCTTTTCATGTGTCTGTTGGCCATCTGCATTCACTCTTTTGAAAAATGTCTATTCACATCTTCTGCCTATTTTTAATTGGATTACTCATTTTGGAATGTTGAGTTTTATAAGTCTTTTATATATTTTGGAGACTAACCCTTTATCAGATATGTTATTTGCAAATACCTTCTCAAATTTGGAAGGTTGTCTTTTAGTTCTGTTGATTGTTTCCTTCACTATGAAGAAGGTTTTTACCTTAATGAGGTCCCAATAGTTTATTTTTGCTTTTATTTCCCTTGCCTCAGGAAACATATCTAGTAAGAAATTGCTGTGGCTGATGTCAAAGAAGTTACTGCCTGGGCTCTTTTCTAAGATTTTTATGATTTCAGATGTCACATTTAAGTTTAATCCATTTTGAATTTATTTTTGTGTGTGATGTAAGAAAGTAGTCCAGTTTCATTCTTTTGCATATTGCTGTCCATTTTTCCCAGCACTATCTGCTGAAGAGACTGTCTTTTTCCCATTGGATATTCTTTCTTGCTTTGTTGAAGATTAATTGACCATGTAGTTATGGGCTCATTTCTGGGTTTTCTATTCTGTTCCATTGATCTATGTGTCTATTTTTGTGCCAGTACCATACTATTTTGATTAAAACAGCTTTGTAATACAACTTGAAGTCTGGAATTTTGTTGCCTCCAACTTTGCTTTTCTTTTTCAAGGTTGTTTTGACTATTTGGGGTCTTTTATGGTTCCATACAAATATTAGGATTCTTTGTTTTAGCTCTGTGAAAAATGCTGTTGGTATTTTGATAGAGATAGCATTAAATTTATACTTTCCTTTGGGCATTACAGACATTTTGATAATAATTGTTCTTTCAATCCATGCACATGAATGTCCATTTCTTTGTTTTATCTTTAATTCTTTTATCAATGTTTTATGGTTTTCAGTATACAGGCTTTTCCCCCTCTTTGGCTAAGCTTATTCCATGGTATCTTACTGTTTCTGGTTAACAGCAGAAATTTTGAATTGTTCTTCAACCACTCTCATGCTAGAATGTTTCTGAAGCTGTAGAAGAGTATGAAAGAATTTTATAGTCCTTATCTAGTACTAACTTTATTAGACTTACTAAAAACATTTAAAAAATAATAATATGGCCTTAGTCTTTAACCTTTCTAAAATAAGTTCATTGGGAAGTCCTTTCTAGATACATTGGAAACTTAATGATAAAAATTAAGTCAATGTTAATAATATTTTTCCATCACTAATAACTACCAAAAAATCATGTTAGATTTTTATCATGCTAATTATATTTAATAAGGCAATAAGTAAGTTGTCACAAACTTGCATCATGTTGAAACTCACTAACAGCATTAAGCTTTATTAAGCAATATATTTTGGAAAAACAAAAATGAGGCTCTGAATGGTCAGAAGTCAGTGCTAAAACTATTCCTTCCATGATGCAATTGATTCATCTTCATTTGTAGTTGTATCTTTCTTTGATCCTTTCACTAATTTGTATCCCTTTCTCCTTTTTGTAAATATGAATGTTTCCCAGTGTTTTCAACTCTTTGTTGTCTTATTATCCAACTGGTTTTAGTCACATTCAGTTTCAGACACTTCGATATATTGTCATTTTATATCTCTCCTTATTTACAAGCTTGTTTAGTTTAGACTGATATGCTAAGTGCCTGAATCACACAGTGGCCTGAAACATGGTGCCTAGAGTCAATGGGGTTCCATAGACTGGGGTAGGTTATTAATGAACAAATGATTAAAAGAATGAATTTATAGAAAGGAAAGTCCTATAAATTACAGATGTAAGGAGATTCTTCAAACAAGGAATATTGCTCCATAACATTTAATCAAAGCAGTAGGACTGGACTGATAAAGATTAAACTGTTTCCTAATCAAGGGTGATGATCAGAAGAAGCACTGTGCTACCTTGGATAGATGACTTTATGCTGTGCCCATCATCAATCTTGTTATATGGGTTAAATTTTATTTCTGAACATACAGAATTTTTCTTGGACCTGTATCTTTTTATATATTTTACATTTTTACAATGATATTATGCATTTATTCAATGTATTGTCTTGCATACTCTGTGTTTATATTAACCCTTTATCAAATGTTTTCTTTCTCATTGTTATGTGAAATTTGGGTATTTGTTAAAGCAGCTAATCTTTCTCTCACTTTCTTTAGTTAGGTTAAACAGTCCCTATCTCTTGGTTTTATGGATCAGAGAGCCTATAACCCCATCAAAATAAAGCCTACTTTCTACTAATTACGTTTGGTATACAGCAACATGAAATTCATTTTCCATGAGGACTCTATTGCTGAAGCTCCATTTAGATGCTAGCAATGAAGATTCTGGCATCTTCATCAGTCTCTTATTATTATAGCATGTGTAGCTTTTAAAAGCAAATGGCTTGGTGTTAAATTCAATTTTATAAAGCATCAAGGTGCATTTACTTTGGCCTGTATAAGAAACTGATGAGTATGCAAGATGAGGTTAATGCAATGGGTAAAATAAATCAATTCCATGTCTCGACTAATAGCCTTAATAGTTTAGCAAACCACATAAAAGTTTGCTTTTAAATGGACACTTAGGCTAATTTGACAGCATGCTTGCCATTAGGCAACAATTAGTGTCATTAGAGTGACATTTTTTCCTTCTATTCCTAGTCAGATTTAAGAAAAAACAAGAAGTAGGAAGAAAGGAGGACAAACTGTTTGGTTCTGACATTCAATTGCAGTGCCTGTGAGTCAAGCTCATTATGCTTATGTAGCTGAAGCAACCAATACATTTTCACAGCCAGTACTCTGCACCTGAAACACTTTGCGTTTATTAGTTAAAATTATATGCCATAGACATGATTGCTTCGAGCGAAGGGAAAGCTGTGTTTTGTATCATAGCATTAGTCACTTTCTTCCAATTTTTGAAACAAGATAGAAACTTTCTGTATAAATTGCATAAATATCAGGATTTTAAAAATCTTTTTGCTCTACTATTATAATAGAACACTGAATAGAGTGATTTCTGAAAGTGTGAATCTTGACAAGCAAGTACCATGGAGTGCAGATATAAAACCTGAAGCACTTAACACTCAATCGGCTCTTCTTTTGTTCTTTCCCCACCTTTTGCTCCCCGGACCTCTCTCCCTCCTCTTTTTCCTTCCTCACTGTTGTGCACCTTACAGCTTTCTTCCACATGGAGTAATTAATGGTGCAAAGCCTTTGTTTGTTTTCAGCGAAAATAGATATTTAAGCAATATACTTCAGTGGTATGTTGCATCATACTTTTCTTATGTACTCCCCTATATCAAAGAAGCAGGAGAATGAAAATTTTATACTCCAAACATCTCATAATAACCAAACTATTTTTCTGAAATTTCTTTCTGTAATTTTATAGATCTAGTATGTATGTTTTGTTTTTTTTTCAAAATCCGAACATAATTTAATGATATGAAAACAAATATTTTAAAGCTTTATTTCTTACCCATGTCTTTAAGAAAATGACTAAATGAATTGAGGTAAGAATCCTTTCCACTGCCTGTTTTTATAAATAAAGTTTTATTGAAATACAGCCACATCTATTTCCTTACCTATTGCTGGTGGCTCTTGTCACACAACTGTGGCACAGTTGAGTAGTTGCAATGGTTACTGTCTGGCTTTAAAAACCTAAGATGTTTACTACCTAGCTAATAAGAGCAGAAGTTTGCCAATCACCATGCTAGAGCATATGTTTATCTTGACATTTTTACCTTCTCATCAAAGACTGAACTATCCCTATATTGTTAGGTGGAAGGTCCCTGTCTCATAATATGCAAGATATTTCATCCTTTAGGCACTTTTTCTTTATTAACCATTCTTCAACAAGTGCTAGGTGATGAGAAAACAAACGTGATAAGATGGCCTTGATGATAAAGAGATATACAGATATAAATTCTAATATAATGTGCCAAGCTCTAATAAAAATATCATTCTGTCACTCATACAGTTTGCCAGGTATACTATGAAAGGCATATTGCACACTTCAACCTTCCAGTTCTTCAAAATAATAATTCTCTGAAGAGTAAAACAATAGCCTTGAACTTCTGAAATCACTGTTTCTTTAAACCTTTTGAGATATGTAGAGAAAATGTGTAGCTACTGGGACACAAAGCTTGAAGTTAAGAATAGTATTATTGGCTTTACTCGTATAATTATTCTCATGCAATATTTCTCTTTACATTCTCTACCTATATTTCTTTCATGCATATTTTTAGAATTAAACTGAAGAGGTGTTTTTCTTTTTTTAAACATTGCCTTTTTATTCTGCTTTTTAAAAAATATCTTATGTATTCAATTATTTAGAGAAAGAGAAAACATGTATGAAAGGGAGGAGAGGCAGAGGAAGAGAGAGAGAGAATTTCAAACAGATTCCATGTGGAGCTCAGAGACCAATGTGGAGCTCCATCCCATGGCCCTGAGATCTTGACCTGAGCCAAAATCAAGAGTCAGAGGCACTTACTAACTGAGCCACCCAGGTGCCCCTTATTCTGCTTTAAACAGAAATAGTGTTGTGATAGAGGTTTGTTTGTTTGTTTGTTTGTTTGTTTGTTTTTTCTTGTGGCTTATGCTGTGAGGACCCACTCGGCATTAATTAAAATAAAGGGATACTCTGGGACCTGGAGAAGTAATTAAATATCTCTCCCCTGGTTTTTGAACATCTTGCCCTGCTCACCAGAGCTATGGATTCAGAGTTGTAGGTTTCTCTAGCTGTAGTCAAATTCGGTGAACAGATACCAGTATAGGATGAGGAGTTGGTGTTTCCTTCCCCTCCTGCTCCTGGAACCATGTCCTTGTCAAGTATTTATTGAGAAGTTGTTCTCTATCCCCACTGTGCTAAGCGATGACACCAAGTCCAAAGCTTCAGTAAGCATGGAATTTGAATTGTGTACCTTTGCTCCATCCTTCAGGCATTCTACACCACAAATGTGCTCTCATCTGCCTGTACAGCCTCTTTTCTCTCCAGCTTAAAATGCCTTTTTTGGAAACTATTTCCGGTTTCTCCAGGCAGTGCTAATTTGTTCCAATCTCTGTGCTAAAATAGCCCATTATTCATCTCTTGATAGCAATACCTAACTTAATTTATTGTGAATTGTGTAGCTACTTGTGAGAGTCTTTTCCTAAATTGTCTGCTTTTTGAGTCAAGGAAGCTGCATTTCACTCCCTCTCCCCGCCCCCACCCCCACCAACCCCCTCCAACTCCCTCCAACCCTCCACCCCCACCCCCACCCCCGCCTGCCCAGGCTCCAGCATAGTGCCTGCCTGGTATAGCATAGGCACTTAGTAGATACTAATGGAAGATGATACTAATGATTGAGACAAACATCTGTTCATTATCAGTTTTTCATAAATACACATTCAACTAGAAAGTATAACATCCTTTTGAAAAATAGAAGACACTTATCTAAAAGTATGCTTTTAGATCAAAATTTACTCATCTTTGGAATTTATTATAATTTAAAAAACATTTGGTTAGGATTGATAATGTCAATAATATCTGAAGACTGCTGAGTCTTCTATAATTCACTTTACTGCTTGTATACCTGATCTTAAATCCGAAAGGGAAGATGTGTTGGAGAAAGGACATATATTTGAGTAAATGTAGTATTATGAATGATAGACTTTTAGATTGATTTCTACAAACAGCTAGGATAAGCAGGCTTTACTAGGGAATATGAGATGGTCTTACTCTACTTATATCATAATTTACTTATATCATAATTTCATACCTTCCAAAGATAATGTCCAACATATAGATATCCTCCAGCAAGAGATTAATGCAAATTATGGATTTAATATTGAAATAATAACCAGTATTTTAAGGTTTTTCTCCAAAATAAAATCCTGCCACTCTATCCTCCCAGAGCAGTTGTTTCTCAGATGTTGTCAATTTCCAGCATTCACTGAAATAGTGTAGCGGGTTTTTCTATACATATTGTAATCCATCATGTCTTTTAGCAAAGTAAAGTTATCTTCTCTAGGGAGGGACCTTGTACCCTTGTGAATAAAGTTTAGTACATGATAGATGATACCACACTGGTGTGCTTCAGAGCTTGTGAGACATGGAATAGTAGCAATTAAAAGCCACAAGAAATATCATTGGGGAAAACAGGTCATTGCTGGTGTATTTACTTATGTATCTTTTTTAAAATTTTCATTTTAAATTCAGAGGGTGATGTGTTGTGGTCAAAACCCAACATTCATCTATAAGACCTACAAACCTATTTAATTGTGCGAATTTCCTAGTAGACAATGTTTTCTACTAGAGCACTTTGAAATGGCTTTTTTTTTCTTTTTAAAAGTAGTTATTGACTCAAAGCTTCAAAATATAGATATGCTATTAACAGGAGACTTCAAAGTAAGTAACTTGTAGTCTTTCATGCTATAGTGACCTACTCTATTGATCTTAGGAGAAAATGTGTATTTTATTGACTATTCATGATGCCATGATAAAGTTCAGTGTTACTTCTAAGATCTGACTTTTGTTTGTAATTGACTTAATGATCATTGGCTTCCTTTTTCATCTAGCATTTGCTTATTTTAAGAAAAGAAAAGTGAAGATAGTGCATAAAGGACTTTGTGCAATGCAGAGTCTTTGTATCGAACAAGCAAGACTCACAAAATGTCGTCAAGATGTAGACACAACCATTTCATTCCTTAGCCCATTCATTCATAGCCCTTTCTCTGGTTCGTGTAAGAAAATACCACTAAGTTCGTGACTTCGCTGGAATTGGAATTTCTTAGAAATTATAAAGCCCTGGATTTACTTTAAATCATAATCATTGGACTATTCAGGTTTGAATGTCTAATTTCTAACAATAATTCAAAGACAAATGATTAGTGTCCCATAGTCTCCCCTCCCATACAGGTCTTCCTGTAGTGGGGATGGGCACATGGTCCTTCTTTCTCCTTGCTCTTTCTCCTCACTGGCTAACTGCCATCATAGACCCTGCCCAGTTTGGAATGCAAGGGCTGAAAGAAAAGAGTTCTGGTTGCATTTTAGTTGAATTTTCTGGCCTTATAAAAATATTAAAAATAATAAATATATAATAATCCATATTTTATAGATTTAGAAATATATATCCTATAAGAATAAAGTAGAAAATCTTTTATGATAAGTAAAATATTCAAGCTGATTCTTTCCATCATGGGTCCTATCATGGACTTGCCAGAGGCCCCCTGCAGGGCCCTCCACCTAAAACTCCCAGACCTGGGCTGGGTCTCCTCCTTGACTAGCCACTCTCCACAAGCCTACAGTTTTGGCTGCTCCATTAAACTCAGGCTCTTGCTGTGAAATCCTCTTGCATTTTTTCCATTTCCCCTTAGGCAGGACTTTAAAAGTTTGGAGGTTGGGCTTATTTCCTCTAGATTCATATTGAACCACAGGAAACCCACAAGCATCTGTCTACCCACCTTAAGAGAAAATTTATTCCCAGACACAACACAATCCACTTTGGCTTTCCTACCAGAGTAACTCACTGCCATCATTTCTACTACCTAGAATGGAATCTAATGCCAGTTTGCTGAGTCCTCCAAACAGGAGCATCTCAGAGACTTCATGTGTTCTCCTTAAAGTTTCTCTTACTAGGCTTTAGGTAAAAGAAGTAATACTCTAGTATACCTTCAGGGAATGGATGGGGTCTGCAGCTCCCTCCAATAATCTGTCTCATCAATCTCTCCAAACCTTCTTTCAGATTCTAGACCTGTGGTTTTCAACCCTGGAGGTTGCATGAGGGTTGAGTACTGCTGATCAATCCCTTACCGTTCTGAGTGTCATCTGATCAACATTAGTCACATTATTTGAGGTTTATTAAAGATAAACCTTCAGTGGGTCCTATATTGACCCACTGAATCAAAATCCACACTTAACAAGATCCTCAAATGATGTGTGTCCAAATTAACATTTGAGAAGTATGTTCTTCTAGCAAATGGTACTCCCAACCATAGTGGGCATTGTAATCATCTAGAGAGCTTGTTAAAACACAAATATCTAGTCCCCGGCTCCAGAGCTTCTGATTCAGTAAATCTGAGATGAGGTCTGAGAATTTGCACCTCTAACCAAGTCCTATGGTGATGTTAATGCTGCTAGTTCAGGAATCGCCCTTGAAAACTACCTTGTTTACACCTACACTGATACTCCAGCCACAATCACATGGTTTTATCAAGTACTTGAAACGTGCTCTGCACTGATATGTACTGTGTGACTATAGAATACATACCAGATTTCAATGAACATGGTATGAAAAATGCAACATATCATATTTATAATATTTAATATTTTCATATTGAGATGCTAGTATCTTAACCACAATAGAGTTAAAATTCATTTTACCTTTCTAATTTTTACTATTTTCAATGCAACTACTAGAAAATTTAAAATTAAATATAAGGCTCATATGTTTTTATTGGCCAGCATTTTTTTTTAATTTATTTATTTGAGAGAGAGAAAGAGTACAAACATGAGCACAGGGGTGAGAGGGGCAGAGGGAGAGAATCTCAAGCAGACTCCCTGCTGAGTGCGGAGCCCCACATGGGGTTTGATCTCATGACCCTGACACATCATGACCTTAGCTGAAATAAAAAATCAGATACTTAACCAACTGAACCACCCAGGACCCCAAGCCAGCACACTTCTCATTTTTTTTTTAAACATTTTGTTTATTTATTCATGAGAGACAGAGAGAAAAGCAGAGACATGGGCAGAGGGAGAAGCAGGCTCCTTACAGGGAGTCCAATGTGAAACTCGATCCCCAGACTTGGGGTCATATCCTGAGCTAAAGGCAGACACCAAACTGCTAAGCTACCCTGGCGTCCTGCACTCTTCATTTTGATCTCTGTCTGGCTCAAAGAATCCTGAGGGGTTTCTGAAACTGATTCTTGGTCACCTACCTTGCAAATTTATTATTTGGTCATTCAACCTACTTTGGTATGCCATATCTAACAGATATGGCGTCTCGGGAAAATTGCAATTTAATATTCTGGGTTACACATACAATTACTTGTTTGATCACAAAAATACTATGAAGTGGGTATTGTTATCTGTATTTTCCAAATGAGAAACATAAAGAGAAATAATTTACTGAAGTCCCTCTAGCTAGCAAGTGAAATGTGAGTACAAATTTGTTTAACTTCCAAGTCTGTGGTTTTCCACTTCACCATGCCTTCTCTCTAGCATGATGTGTGCAGACTTTGTTCTTACTGATTATTTGGAAACTATCAGTTTGTATATATTTGTATAAATTCAAGCCTATAGGAGGTTCACATAAGGTAAATATGTCTGGCAACAGCTTATTTCTTTGAACAAAGCAATCATTTCTTCTTTATGGAGAAGTCTAACACTTCATGTTGCAAATGTTACTACTTTTCAAAGCATTATAACACTATAATTGTCTTTTTCTGATATGCCAACTCAGTTCTGTTCTCAGAGCTGGGTCACAATTGCTTATGTTGTATCATTATTATTTTTATAGTTAACATTTAATAGAGGCACATCCATTCTGTTTAACTGGACTCTAACTTTGGCTCTTTCTTCTATATTTGTACCAGAGTTCTGAGTATATATTTTTTTCTCTCTCTGACTTCCTGAGTGGTCAAAACACAAATAATGGTACAAAGCAATAGATAGTGTTAATGGAAAAAAAAATCCTTGACTACATTCCAAGTCATCACTCTGGAGCTAAAGGACTCCAGCTTTCTGTGATGTTTACCATAAACAAGTAGGCAGTGTTTTCCTCTTCTAAATTCTGTAAACCGTAAAAAAAATATTTCTAAATGTATCACTTAAACTTTTGTAATTGTCCATTGCCTGTCCATCTCCTTGATTGGAAGGTGAGCCTTTTGAGGACAGGGAATATATATTAAATACATATTCCCAGGAAAATATATGCATGCAGTAAATGGTCTGCCTTTTTTTTAAATAAATTTTTATTTATTTATGATAGTCACACAGAGAGAGAGAGAGAGGCAGAGGGAGAAGCAGGCTCCATGCAGCAGGAGCCCGACATGGGATTCGATCCCAGGTCTCCAGGATCACGCCCTGGGCCAAAGGCAGGTGCCAAACCGCTGCACCACCCAGGGATGCCAGTAAATGGTCTGCCTTGAACTTAACACTAATGTTGAAATGGTTTTAAATTTATCAGAGAGTCTCTTGGCCTTAATTCAGTTTTCACATGACTGTTAAGATGAGTATGTTGTTTATAATATTTTATATGTATTTATTTATATTTATCATTATTATTATTTATGTCTATATTTTATTGTTCTTTGAGATACCTGAACATCTCTATTTTCAAAGTCCTATAGTCTATAGTAGTGGTTTATAAGTATATGGATTAATGGACCAACAGGTTTCCAAAAAATGTTGGAAATTGGATTTTTTTATATTGCTATGCAAGGCCATTAAATATTTGTGTTATGTCTAGCCAGAAAAAAAAATGGCCACCCATTATCTCTGTCATTTTATGAAGGATATTTTTATTTTTTTTAAAGATTCATTTATTCATTTTAGAGATAAAGACAGTGTGCCTACATGAGTCAGGGGAGGGGCAGAAGGAGAGACTCTTCAAGCAGACTCCCTGATGAGCAGGAAGCCCCACTCAAGGTTTGATTTGACAACCCAAGAGATCACAATCTGGGCAAAAAACAAGAGTCAGCCACTTAACCAACTGAGCTACCCAGGTGCCCCTATGGAGGATATTTTTAAAATAAAGTGTAGAAAGATTGTAAACTCAGAATAAAAACCAACTTTTGAAAATATAAATTTATTTTTATTTAAAAATTCAAAACACTGTCCTCCTCATATATTTTTTTTTTCTCCATGGACTATATTTGGTAGTAGTCTATGGACTAGAGGAGAGAACTGTTTGTCTGAGATGCAAGGCCACAGCATAGAGGACATGAAGGGCAGAAAAACGATCTGATGACTCCCCTTTGTTTGCAGGGTCATCTATATATAACACCCAGCAGAAGCTCCTTCATGGTTATTTCATGTGTATAAGCTAGTTATCCTTAATTCTTTGGTTTGGTAAGATTACCATTACCGAAAAAGGAAGAAACAAAAATTCAAACTAAAATTTTAGGTCCTCCTTTAATGAGAAAATGTGAATTGACATGCTTCCTACATAGGGCAAGAATCAGAAGTACTACAGGATTTTTATAGGCACAGGGCCCACCTACATTTTCGCAGTATAAAAATGTTCTATGAGCACCATGGGTGATCTATTGATTCTTCCTCATTGACAAACTGATTGCGTACTTGCCAAGATTAATGGAGTGGAAGCATAAGTATATTCAGATGTAAACCCTATCATTATGGGAGGATACACTTCCTTCTAATAGGAACCAATAAACCTAAGTATTTCTTCAAAATGATTCATCCTGTGCCTCAAACATTCCCACATAACTAGAAATATAATTTCCAATAATTTATTTCTTTGGCTGGGTCCTCCATTTATAAAATGTGGCAGGGCATATGCAGGTTCTGGCAAACATAAAGGCTCTGATAGTCATAAAATACATTAATGTAATATTCAAAGCAACAGAGCCAAGACAGACTGCCTAATTATTTAAATTCCTTCTGCTTTTACTAGTCCTATTCTAACAGGAATTACTTGCTAACACCCTCAGTCAATTTATTCCTTCTCATACCTCCAAGTCTCTTTAGAGCAAAATGGAGCTAGTGATTACTGATGATTTGTGATTCACCTTTTTTTTTTTTGTAGTAATTGTAGAACTTCCCTCCTCCTCCACAAAATGAATAATACCAATTTATTTTCTTGCTGTCTGTGTCTAGCTTTTCATCCAAAGAAGTAAAATGGAACGCCCTCCCAAAATGCTTCATGCTCATTGCTTACACAAATGCTGAGTGTTTCACTCTACCTAATATGCTTGAGAACCATGTATAAAATAAAAACTCCAGGGATCCCAATACAGAAACACATTCCCTCTTCACCTTGCTCTGCTCTGTAGCTTGCTTTCTTCCCTGTTATCTTCCATCTTAGATTCTCTTTGGTTTGTTCCTTGCCCCCAAATTCCCCTTTACTTGCTGTACCTCCTCTAGTATTCATCTCTGACTCATCTTAGATACCAATCTGCTTTTGCCCTTATCATGATCTGGATCTGGATCTTTAAGTATTGATCATTTCTTTGACCCTCCCCTCCACCTCACTCTGGACCTTAAGGGCCTATGTCAGGCCTATTTCATTCCTCAAAAGAAAAGTGGGCCCAAAGCTAAACAGAGTTGGACAAAGCAGAATACTTAGAAAGTAGTAAGATAGATAGATGATAGATAGATAGATGATAGATAGATAGATAGATAGATAGATAGATAGATAGATAGGTCACCTGGGTGGCGGCTCAGTCGGTTGAGCATCTGACTCTTTGACTCTTGGTTTCCGCTCAGGTCATGATCTCATGGTTGTGGATTGAGCCCCAATTTGAGCTCTGTGCTCAGTGTGGAGTCTTCTTCAGATTTATCCTCCTGTTCACCTTCTCTCCCTCTCTCTCCCCCTCTCTCTCTCAAATGAATAAATAAATACTTTTTTAAGAAAGTGTTTTATTCCACGTAAATCAAATTCTGAAATAATGCTGATCATTCCTTAAGTTGAAGAAACTTGAGTCATTCCTTTCCTTGGGTCTATTACTCAAAATCCTTTTTCATCAAATAGCTCTATGTAATATAATTGGGTTTGGGTTTTTTTTTTTTTTTCATGCTTTTCCTCTGAGGTGGTTACTTACGCAACTTCAACTGCCTAACTGTTACACTTGTATGACATTTTCTTCTTTACCAGTACTTTTTTTTTTTTTTATGATAGTCACAGAGAGAGAGAGAGAGAGAGAGAGAGAGAGGCGGAGACACAGGCAGAGGGATAAGCAGGCTCCATGCACCGGGAGCCCGATGTGGGATTCGATCCCAGGTCTCCAGGATCGCGCCCTGGGCCAAAGGCAGGCGCCAAACCGCTGCGCCACCCAGGGATCCCTACCAGTACATTTTTATAATTCTTTCCAAATATCCCTCAACTCTAGCTCCCTTCATAGAGCAATCAAGCACACCCTGATGACAATAGCACTATTTTAGAGTGCACATGCTAAAGCCTGATTTGTATAGAATTTATATTACACTGTTCTTAAGAGAATATTCAAGTGTACAATTTTCATATGTAATTTCCTGAACTGGACTCCAAGCACAAGAAATAAAGCAACTATGGCCATATGTCTTTGTGTTGCTTAAAAACCTAACATTTCTGGATGCTCCCTGATAGGAACATAATAAACATCAATAGGCTAGTTTTGTAAAGAATCATTAGTCTCCCTTTTCATATTTAAATTTTATTAGGAGAACACGTTTTTTATTAGTGTGTCAAACAAAATTTGTTTGTAGCCTAAAGAGTAAGAACATACTAAAAACCTTCCTACCATTCATAAAAAAGAAACAGAAATGCTTTCTGTATCACAAGAGGATGGATTCAAATGACAAACAAATGAGATGTGGAATGAAAATAAAATATCACCAGGGATAGATCAAAGCTTTGTTTGTTCCTTTGAAAATGTGGAGATTTAGTTGTTCAGAGTCATTGTCTGAATTGTTTGTCAACAAGAGAGAGATTTGCCGCTCTCTTTTGCATATAATGATACTTGATATGGGAGCATAAAGTTTAAACACCACTGTCAAATAGGCAAAGAGCATTATGCATTCACTGATGTGTATACAGCATAAATACTTAATTATAACAATAGCTACTGCAGAGCTTTATTAGAATAACAAAAGGAGCAGAGATCAGACAAAGGGAGAGGAAAGTCCACATCTAATCTTTTAAGAGGAATTATATCAATTACAAGGAATTATTTCAATACTACTTTCAGTATCCTTGAAAAACAATAACAAAATGATGTGGAGCTTTAGAAATTGATTGATGAAATGAAATCTCCTTGAAAATGTTATTTGTGCAGTTGCAAAAAATAGGAACAAGATAAAGAAGGTTATCTCTGTAGGAAGAAGGAAAGTTGATACAGGTTTGACTAAAGGAAACTCAGGGAGAAGAGAGAAGAAATCTTTTAACATTGGTTCATACAAGAATTAAGACCGCTCCTGTATATACACTGAGCGGAGCTCCCATTAAATTGTTGGTTTCCAACTTTAAGTGTACCTTAAGGTATCTTGGGGAACTTTTACAAAATATTGATGTGTAGGTCCTGCCCTCAGAGATTCAGATTCAGCTCTTAGTTCCCTAGGTTTTACTGTATCTCCAGGGTAGCCAATCATCCCAGTAGGTAATTTCAAAGGAAATGTTACTTTGACCATGTCAAGAGTGAATTGACCTCAACCTGCATTGCCCATGAATAAGAGGACTAAACATCCATCCAGCTCATCTTGCCCTTTTTGCCTTAGGGTCCCTCTGTTAGGGACACAGAAAACTTTGACAACTTCCCCAAAACTAAACTCTCAGCAAATAGTCTGAGCTCTTGATGTTCCACTCAACAGTCACAGTATGCACAGACTTAGAGAGGTCGAACAAGAAGAGTAGAGTTTAGACTCTCTAACCTGATGTTAGTTAGTCCTTTAACTATATAGTCAGATGTCTTCAGTGGCCATTTGTCTAGTGACACCTAGTGATATCTAAAGATAACCTACATGCTGCTCAAAGCAGAGTTGACATAAACCATTTGAGAATGACTAGTTTAATGAACTAGCATCATGGATATGTTTTGTAACAAATTCTTTTCCTTTAACAAATATATAACACACACAAAAAAAATCCCAATTATATAACACATATTTTCAACATTACCAAACTTGATATTTATTAGAATATCTATTGTAGAGGTATGATCTTTAATAGATCATGGGAACCATAAGATTTGATCAATTATTGTGAATTATTTTAGGTCTTTGGATATTTAAAAATATATATATTTGCTGTGTTATTTTCCAACTTTTGTTTGGAAACAAATTATGATGTCTTTATATGTGTTAGTAAAAGTTTCCCTTAAGACAATTGATTTCTGTCAGAAAATCGTCATAATAAATGCACAGACTTACCATGTGAACAGATCTCCTTGGATGTGGTCTTCTTGTGTAGTATAAACCACTGTGACTGAAGTTAGTGATCCTCTGGGAGTTTCCTTGAGCAGACTCAGTGGATGATGCGGATGCTCCCGTGGGCATGATTCTGTGACCATCTATAGGGAATCCATTCCATCGCCTTGTTACTAGGGTACCTGGCTCTGCTTTGGCAGCCTATCTGGTAGGTGTCTAAGCCAAGCTCTTTAGCCAGCCTCTCAGAGGATCTAGGATCTCATCCTACCATGTGGAAATCAAGAATGGATGAAGAGGGGCACCTGGGTGGTTCAGTAGTTGAGCTTCTGCCTTTGGCTCAGGTCGTGATCCTGGGGTCTTGGGATCTGGTCCCATATCAGGCTCCCTGTGGGGAGCCTGCTTCTCCCTCTGCCTAAGTCTCTGTCTCCCTCTGTGTGTCTCTGATGAATAAATTAATGAAATCTTAAAAAAAAATAATGGGTGAAGAGTGCTAAATATCAGGGCTTTTTGGTTCAACAATTCACATTTCAGGTTCACATATGATTTGGCCACAATCCATGAGGGCTCTCATTTAATAGCTTGAAATGAAGAGCCAAACAGAAAAAAAATCATTAAAATCATGTTTCTAAAATGAGAAAGAAAATGAGAATCCTGACATTTCTCTTTCTTTAGCTTTATCTCCCTTTTCTGCTTCATCTCCCACAATCCTAAGGGATCATAAAACCCTCACTATTCTTTTACTTCCTCTACATCAGTTCCTCCTCCTTTCTGATTCCAATTTTAGGAACCCACTGTATGGGGAAAAGTTCAACATGAGACCTAGCCACTGATGTGTTAAGTTACACGGAAAAATCCTAGAAAATCCTCAGTCCCTTTCCTTCTAAATTGGTTTTGGCTTTAAGTATATTATATTGCTTTAAAACAGTATTTTTAGTATCAGTGCTTAAATATTAACTCTTTTTTTTTCTTTTTACTATGCTCTGTAACTGTCCTAATCAGAGGTCCCCTCTCTCCATCCCTCCACCTTCTTTCTTTTTTTCTTTCTTTCTTTCCTTCTTTCTTTCTTTCTTTCTTTCTTTCTTTCTTTCTTTCTTTCTTTCTTTCTTTCTTTTCTTTCTTCTTTCTTTCTTTCTTTCTTTCTTTCTTTCTTTCTTTCTTCTCTTTCTTTCATCTTTCTCTTTCTTTCTTTCTTTCTTTCTTTCTTTCTTTCTTTCTTTCTTCTTTCTTTCTTCTTTTTCTTTCTTTCTTTCTTTCTTTCTTTCTTTCTTTCTTTCTTTCTTTCTTTCTCTTTCTTTCTTCTTTCTTTCTTCTTTCTCTTTCTTTCTTCTTTTTTTCTCTTTTTCTTTCTCTCTTTTCTTTCATTTTTTTAAAGATTTTATTTATTGGGGCACATGAGTGGTGCGGTCAGTTAAGCATCTGTGTCTTGGTCTCAGCTCAGTCATGATCTTAGTGTAGAGTCTGCTCAAGATTCTCTCTCACTCTCCTGCTCCTGCCCCTCGCTCTCTCAAATAATCAATATTTATCAATAATTGTATTGATTTATAAATAAGTAAAAGATTTTATTTATTTGAGAGAAAGAGAGAGGAAGAGCATGAACCAGAGTGAGAGGAACAAGAAGACTCCCCCACACTGAGCTTGGAGACAAACATGGGGACTCTACATGGGACTTGATTCCAGGACCCTGAGACTGTGACCTGAGCCAAAGTTGGACAATTAGCTGACTGAGCCACTCAGGAGCTTCTCTACCAGTCTTTCCTTATGTCTTGGACTGAAGACACAATCATGTGCTTGCTTAAGCTCCCTTCCAGGTTGAAACAATTTAAATTTATGCATTACTTTCCTGTGGTGTCTTAGCAGATTAACACAACATCTAATTATCTCTTACAGTTCTGTCGGTGAAAAATCAGGGTGAGCTCAACTGGGTACCCTGCTCAGGGTCTCACAAAATATCACCCTGCCTGGACTGTTACCTAGAGGCTCTGGGAAGGAATTTTCTTCTAAGCTCATTTAAGTTGTGGACAGAATTTAGTTCCTTGTGGTTGCCAGACCAGTCTCTGTGTTCTTGCTGCTTGTTGGCCAGTAACTGCTCTCAGACCCTTATCTTATGGTCCCACCTATCTCAGTGATGGATAACTTCTCTGACTCCCTCTTCTGCCATCAGTAGGAGAAGAATTTTCTTTTTTTGAAATGGCACATGTGATTATTCCAAGCCTAATTGTGTAATCTTATTTTCCATTAACTCAAAGTCAATTGATTAGTAACTTTTTAAAAAAGATTTATTTATTTATTTATTTTAAAGAGAGAGAGTGTGTGGTACAAGAGCACATAAGCGCAGTGAGGAGAGGCAGAAGAAGAGAATCTCAGACTCCCCACTGACCACAGAGGCCTAAGCAGGGCTCAATCTTATAACCCTGAGATCATCACCTGAGCCAAAATCAAGAGTCAGCAGCTTAACCAACTAAGCCACCCATGCACCCCAATAATTTCTTATTTTAAATTAGAAAACTAACCATTGGCACTTATATAACTCTATTGTTTATGATAGCCATAGAGTACTTCTCAGAGTTCATAGAAATTTGTGAAGATTATTCTATTCATAAAATAATATTTCTACTTTTTAAATTTCTGCAGTAAAAATAGTTTTCTTTGTTGTATTTAAGTGGTGGTGTTGTTATAAAGGCCACATGATTTTCTTAAAAGAATATTGCACAACATAAGGAATGCCTGCTTTACTTACAAAATACTAGTTTATATTTAGTTTTTTTTTGTATTCTTTACACATGTCTTGCATTATGAAATCTGACATTTAATTCCAGTGTTTTCAAAACATAGGAAACATTGCCTCAATTTTTTCTAAATGTTTTTATTACCATTAGGAAGAAGGTGTAACAAACTACACTAGTTTCTTTGTATAAGTTTATTTACTCATTAGTCTACAAATCATTTGAATCACATTTCTCTCCTAAGAATGTTAGCGTTCAGAAAATTTGAGCCAGATTTTTAACCTTACCAAATCCTTTAAGATCAAATTAGTGTTTTTCAAAGACAGGGTGAGGCTAGGTTGACATTTAATAACAACAACAACAACAAAAAAAAAAGTCAAAAAGAAGACAAGTACAGTTGATTAAATCCAGAACTAGCAAAATGAATTATTACCTTTGTATTAGCTATTTGGCCTGTATGATTCAACGAACAAGAAAAAGGTCAGTGATCCTAAAAGAGTTGCTCCTTCTTGCACTAAAGGTGGAATTGGTGTCACTTACCAAATATTCATACAAAGCTTACCATCCAGCTTCCAAAAAAAAAGTGCTAATAAAGGAACCAGAAACAAGCATCAGCTCATTTCAAACATGTGGAAATTCATATACATGCTGGAACACTCTGTAGTGTATAAACAGAAATATCAGGTCTCATAGAAGATTTTGAGAAATCTTATGAGCATTGTAAGATCAAGACTCTATTTTATTCATTTAAAATATTTATTTATCTGATCTTATTCTTATTATAAAATGAATTAGTACTATTCTGAGCAATGGAGACAAAAAATTTGAAAGGAAACAGTGATCTGGCTCTCTTTCCAAAGCTTTCACAGTCAATATAATATTAGATGTGTATATCCTAGGCTTTATTCCTAAGCAGATTTTTCATAGTTTTGATTATATAATATATGTATAGGCTGATTTACTCAGTTAATATTATAACAAGTATTTTTCTATGCTATTATAGTTTCTTCATAAAATCAGTTTTGCCTCACTGATTCTTCATCTTACATGAAATGCATTATAAATAATTTCTCACAATTTTTGCTACACTTGAGTTAATGTCTTTAAATCTGAGTGATTTCATTCTTTCATCAGATGCTAACTCTTCCCAAATAATTTATTTAACTGCCTTCTGACAAATGAACTCAATCCTAGAAATTTTGAAATATAATATGATGCAGGGTGTTGATGTAAAATGAAATGGCAGTATTATAAAAAAATTCCCTATTTTCATAACAATTCTTTCATATTCATTAAATGTGCAAAGATGATGGCTGTGCATCTATTTTATGAATTTGACACGTAAAAACATGAAAGTGAAATTGTTTTTTAAGCTATTTCATGACATTTACAATCAGTTTGATTCTAAATACTTAATTCCTAAAATTGACCAATTCTTAAGAAAACTTTAGGATAGTAATTTTGCTAAAGTTGTCAAAAACCTGGAAAATTGTAAAGTGCCTAAAAGCTCACAGACCTTCTGTCTTTCCATTCAAAGTTACTGTTCCTAAATATTTAATTTATTGATGACATATAACCTTTTTTTTTTGACACATAACACTTTGAAGTAGAATTGGAATGTAAACCAATCATGCATCATATGAGAAAAAAACAAACAACCAAAAGCAGTAATGTTACTGTTCCATGATGACCTGCTCTGAAAGGACATGTCTCTGAAGATAATTATGCCACAGGATTTCCATAATCTTAAAATAATTTAAGTTTTACCAAAGTGTCCTTAAGAGATGGGAGAGGGAGCATTCCACCACACTGCACACAGTTACACTTTTCAAAAACCCTCTAGATTTTGGCTCCATATTTCCATTCATCTATGCAACTGCCTAGTCTTCTCTTTTAAAAATCTGTCTCTCAGGCACCTGAGTGGCTCAGCCAATTAAACATCCAACTCTTGATTTCAGCTCAGGTCATCAAGGTTTAGATCAGGTCATGATCTCAGGGTTGTGAAATCAAGCCCATTTCAGGCTCTGTGCTGAACAGGGAGTCTATTTGAGATTCTCTCTCCTTCTCTCCCTCACCTTCAAAAAAATAATAATGAGTTAAAAAAAAAAAAAACTTGTCTCCCTACTTTCTCAGATTTGGTGGTTTATTTTCTATTTCCAGGAGTAGCAATGTATGAGACATTGAAAAGACACTTGAATTAGTTTCAGTTCAGTCGAATAGGAATTCATTCATTCATTCATTCATTCATTCAACAAATGTTTATTAAGTTCCTGTTATATTCCAGGAACACTTAAATGCTGTACATACCGCAACAAAGAAAACAGAAGAAACTCTACTCTTAGGGAACATACATTACAGTAGAGACAGACACACAATAAGCAAATAGACAACTTGCCATATGGCATACTAGTCTGAGCAGATGCTGATAAAGAAAGTCCAAAAGCTGGCTCAATTTCCTAGTAAGACCCCGGGCTTACATTAATGCCCATAATAATAGTGAACAGTAACATAGCTCCTACCTTGAAGAGGTACTGCTCCAAATACTCAATCCTCTTTGTCACCCTAAGTAGGAGATACTATTATTACCCACATTTTGGAGACAGGACAACTGCAGTGACACAGAAATTACTTAATGGATCCTACAATTTTGCTAGGATAAAGGCAAAGCCACATTTTAACCTGAGCTTTTTCCAGAAAAAGCTACTGAAAGCATCTTGATATTGAAGGCAACATACTCCACAAACATCTGATTCTCATTATTGAGATCTGCCGTTAATATCACATTGGGGAGTGGGGTCTACAAAATTTGCTTTTCCTAAAGTTCTCATTTCACTGGTTGTCCACAGACCTATTATGGTTTGTGGAAAAACCTTCCTGGTAAAATGAGAAAATTGAAGACCATTCAGAACTATTTCATAAAGCTACTTTAGATAATAATAAATGAATCTCTTAGGATCAAGAGTGCTTTAGGAATTATATATAAAGTACATTTTTTTTAAGTACATCGGAAAATAGGGGCCTTGTGCACCACTGGTTTTCAATGTTGTTTTTAACTATGGAAATATTTCTTCACAGCCTTAATCAGAGGTCCTGTATGTAAAATTAAATACGAATCAACAGCACTGACTGAAGCAAGCGTGGCAAAAGTGCACGTCTAAGAGTCTGATCTCCTGTTCCCTTCCTCTTTATTTCATTGGCAGCCACCAAGGTGCCTCTGAGGTACTTCTCAGTCTTCAAATACCACAGCTTGTCAGAGAGTTACATTTTTTCAAAATACATTGTGTTTTGCTCTTTGTGTAATTCTGCTAGATTGATAGAAGCTTCCACACCCAAGTGTGAACATTGTTTAAACCTGGTGGGACAGGGCTCTGGCAGTTTCTAGCTCTACTGGGATCATCTCATCTCTTCAGTCCTTCTGTTTGTCCCAGCCTCAAAGAAATGGGTAATTGGCTCTGGCTGCATGGTTTCCTTTTCCAAATCTTCTCTTTCCCACACTTTTCTTCCTATTTAGTATTAGTTCATTTTTCACCCTACTCACACAGTTATCTACCAGAAAAAATAAAAAAAAAGACCTTGTAAAATAATTAAGTCATGTATAAAATCATTTCCTAAGTGGTTAGGACTTGGGCAAAAACCACACTCCTTAATTTGGTATTCAACATCTTGTACAATTCATCTCAACTCCCATTACTGGGCTCATTTTCTGCCATTTTGTCTCACCCATATCCTGTACCTGCATTTTATTACTTTTCTCACTACCTCTCCTCATGTAGTGCTCTCTCAGGCCATCATAGTTGCTCAAAAACACTCACTTCATTAAATTTGGTTTTTTTGTGTGTTTTCTTAATTACATTCATTTTTGTCATATTTCACAAGTGTAATAATGTTAACATAGGAGAAGTATATAAAAACTTACTGTATGTATCAGTTTCCTGTGGATCCATTTTGCACAAAGAGGAAACAAAGTATGAAAATTATTTCCAGGCTCTATGTCATCTTCTGGACTGGAATCAATCAACACATGTGAAGGAACATCTGATGGTTTGAACTTGATGGTTTGCTTGATGGTTTTGTTGATAATGTCATTTGTTTTCTTTTGTTTCCTGGCAGAAAAATAGGTACTAAAGTGATGACTAATCCTTCTAGAGCTTCAGATTTACAGAGATCTTGGCACATTACTTGTTTTTCTGTTGTATAGTTCTATTCTTTCTTTACCCACAGATGTGGTAAGTAATAAGAGCGTGAATAAGAGAGGGAGGGTAGAGGTGTCATAGACAGAACATCTTTGATTTGCAAGTAGGAAGATAGATGGACCAAAGATGAGATCAAGTGGTTAGAAAATTGAACCACTGTTACAAAAAAAAATTATTACAAGTAATTATGAAGTTTAAATTACCAGTGGAATGCACTACAGTGATATAGCATGTAATAGACATACTATCTAAGTGGCAAGGAAGATTTTAATTTTATCAAATTATACTTTAAAGAGATCCCTAGGAAACCCTTATAAGTAGAAATCAAACCAAAATGATCCATGGTGTTACTCCACTATCGCAAAAACACGCATCTGACTCAAGTTTGATTTTGTATGAAGAAACAATGCACTGCACATTTCTTTTCCTGGGCAAGTCTCTCCGTAAATCCCACTATGCTCTAGTTGTACTGGAAGTGCCAGCTCCTGCCTAGGGCCAACTTTGCTGACTCATTGGGTATCTATCTGTCCCACCTTTTTCTTCCCTTTCAAAGACATCGAATGTATGCTATCTTTACTTCATTTCTTCTGTTTGGCACTGCTTATAGTTATGAAAGTAAATCTTTGATAATCTTTTCTTATGAATACATATATATGACTTCTCCATAACACCTCTGTACTCTCCTCTCTTTTCCATTTTTTCCAGATATCTTAGGAAATCACTACCACTAGTAATTACTCTAGAAATACTTGAATTATGACTAAGAGGTAAGATTACTTTGGGTAGAAAATGTTTTTAAAGTATTTAATACATGTTCCTCAAAGCTGCTCTTCCTACTATATTCTCTTTTTTGATTGATGGCACCAACAGTTGCCCACACTAACTTCTTCATCTCTCAAACCAGAAAAAGGAAAATCATGGACGTCCACTTCTCCTTCACTGCAGTAACAGTACCTAGTCATTAGAACAAGTGTCTACCATTTCTCGTGTCTCACCACTTTCCTTCAAGGCTATTGTATTTTTGACTTGGCTCAGGACTTTATCTATTGTTTTCATCATTTCAATATTTTCCTAATTTATTCTGCCTCTATTGCCATCCCTCTCCTCCCCATTCTTAAGATTGTCATCAGAGTAATGTTCTTCAGACACAAATCAGATCATCCCATTCCTTTGCGTACAATTCTTTATTAGCTCCTCATTCTTCTAAACTTAAAGCCAATCTTCTTAGCATGGCATATAAAGCCTATGATAATTAAATCACTGCTTGCCTGTCCAGGCTCATTAAAATCCACTCTACAACATGCACTGTGTGTTCCAGCAATTTCAGAAGTCTCCATGCTGGTTCTTCCCTTCACAGATGTTTTCTCTGTGTTTAATAGACTTGCTACTCTCAACCTCCTTCAGCTTTGCCTAAGCATCTATATCTAAGATTCATACAATACTACTTCATACTTGTTTTAATATTTTCCCTTTTTACTTACTAATATTACTTTCTATTATTTTATTTGTAAATACATATTTTTAAAACTGTATTCTGAGCTAAATAGCCCTTGTGGGCTAGCCTGGAAAGCTTACCACTATAACATTGTTTCAATGAAAAGAAAAGCCCAGGTTCTAAATGACTGACGAGAAGGCAAGCACTTAGAACATCACCTTTCTGTGATTTTATATAACTAGATGAGGACAAAGCAAATCCCAGAGGAAGACTTGCTTGGTTTTTAAAACACACATTGCTCCTGATAAGGATTTGAGAGAATGAAGTGGGTATATCTCTATTTAACTTTTTAAATTATATGTTAGATGCTATTTAAACATAATAAAAAATTGAGAAATAATAGGTTCTGACTCTAAACCTAAAAATAAATCATTGTGGGGGCACCTGGGTGGCTCAGTGGTTGAGCATCTGCCTTCAGGTCAGATTGTGATCCTGGGTTTCTGGGATCGAATCCTGCATCAGGTTCCCCCACCCAGGGAGCCTGCTTCTCCCTCTGCCTATGTCTCTGCCTCTCTCTCTGTGTCTCTCATGAATTAATAAATTTAAAAAATATAAGTCACTGAGGAATTGAATTATCAAGTAAATAATGGATGGAAAATGGTGGAGCCGGATTTCTTACTGTTAGAGTTAGGAAACTCCAGATTAGCAAGGAGAGAACTATATTTAGGATATATGTGTACATATAGCATACACACATATTAGCCTCCAAACACATATTATCTTGTTTTGTTGGCTGAGGGGGCCTAGGAAGCAATGTCATCCCAATAGCAATGAGCATAATTAGCACCCACATCTTGATTTCTACTATCATTCTCCCATAAAAGAAACCAAGGCTCATTAGAGAAACGCATGGTTGCCTAATTCTAGGACTGATCAGGGAGTACACAAGGTTATCCTGGGATATCTCGTTATGCCAGAAAGCAAGGAAGTGGTCAAAGTGCCTCACTGACAAGTGTATGTCAAAGAGACACAGAGTCCATTGAAATAGCTCCCAACGTTCAAAACTGGAATAATTTGAGATACAAAATATATCAAGTAGCATTGAATTCTGACCCAAAGTGTAAGATAAATATCCATGAGTCCATGATATAAATAAATGATTGAATAAAGAGATAAATGAGAGACTAGACAAATCTCTTGTGCAAGAGAATCCCAAATATTTTATGCAGATGTTCAGCCCTTCAGAAGGGAAAATATACCTGCCCACTCATCAAGTCTGGGCCTTGCATAGTGACTTGCTTCCAAAGAATAAAACACGGAAAAGGAGGGGGAAAAAAAAAGTAACTTCACAGTATAGAAACCTGACAAACACCACTTCAGCCGTGTGAGAAAGCTAACATTAGCAGTAATAAATTACATTGATAATATATACCTTTGTTATGACCTGATGAGGTTGGCCTTCCTCCCAAAACCCTGTAAGTCTAGCCTAATCATGGAGTAAATATCAGATGATTCCCAGTTGAGAAATACTCTATAAAATACCTGTCAGGATCATCCAAAACAAGGGGCATCTGAGAAACCATTATATCTTGGAAAAATATGACAACAAAATGTAATGTTGCATCCTGGACGAAACCCTGGAATAGAAAAAAGCATTAAGTAAAAACTAAGAAAATCCAAAGAAGCTCTGGACTTCAGTAGATAATATGTATTACTGGTTCATTGATTTTTACAAATGCAGCATTCTAGTGCGATGGCAATAAAAGGAGAAATAAAGTTTCTCTGAGCACGAAATATGTGCATTTTTCAAAGAAAATCTCTTGTACCTCTTTCCTCTATTTTCTACATAAAATAGTGACCTTATATATTTATGCCTAAAAGAACTTGCATTTTGCAAGGTTAAAATTTTTCATCCTTTGGGAAGACTATTGCATGAATTTCTGCTGGGCCACTCCATTGCTAGTGTTCACATCCAGAGTGTTCTCTTCTGTTCTTTTTTACTGGCTCTTGATTGCAATTCCTTATATTTAATGCTCCTTGAATATCCTTCTGAGACAATTTAGTGAACAGACACACTCATCTCTTCCCCTCAAGTGTTTTTGTTGTTGTTTTTTTTAATCATCTGTTAACATTACCTTTCTCATGCCTACTTGAACCAATACATTGTACTTGTGGATGATAACTCTGAAATAATGAGTTATTCTGAAATAATACCATTTCAATATAAGATTTTACATTTGACAGCATTTAAACTCTGTTCTATGCAGAGTCTGGTTATCACGTTCTGTTTACTTTTAAGGCTATGACGTGGCTTCTTTCTTATTAAATTATTTTAAACATTCACAACATAGAATAATAAAGGATAAAATGAATCAGTTCTCCATTAAGTAGCAAACATGTGAATGACCTCAAGAAAATTCGAAAATCTTAACACAGTGAATGAAATATAACGTACAGAGAGGAATGAAATGGAGCCAGAACTGAGGCCCTTGCTTCCATGACAGTTAGGGTGGAAGACACCCACATCTGTAGTTTCCTTCCTTCCTTCTTATTCAACAGGTATGGTAAACACTGTTTGTGTAAACTGGATATACTATAGCACACTGAATGCGATTCTTTCTTAAAAATATTCTGCATAAGGAATATTATTCAGCCAGAAAAAAAGAATGAAATCTTGCATTTGCAATGACATGGATGGGGCTAGAGATATTATGCTAAGTGAAATAAATAAGTCAGAGAAAGACAAATACCATATGATTTTACTCATATGTGGAATTTAAGAAACAAAATAAACAGGCAAAGGGAAAAAATAAATACAGAGAGACAAATCAAGAAACACTCTTGAGTACAGAGAACAAACCGATGGTTACCAGAGGGGAGAGGTATGGGTGAAAAAGGAGTGCACTTGTTGTATTGAGCACCAGGTGATGTATGAAGTGTTGAATTACTATACTGTATAACTAATATAACCCTGTATGTTAATGAACTGGAAGTAACATAGAAACTTAAAAAGCCAAAAAAATGTGTTTTTTTTACTCTCAACATTTTTTATGTTTTTAAAAAACTTTTTATTTATTGTTTTTTAAAGATTTATTTAGTTATTTGAGAGAGAGAGCACTAGTGCATGGGGGTGAGGGGGCAAGGGAGGAGAGAGAGAATCTCAAATAGACTCCCAGCTGAGGGTGGAGCCCAATGTGGGGCTTGATCTCACCATCCTGAGATCATGACCTGAGCCCAAATCAAGAGTCAGAGGCTTAACTGACTGAGCCACCCTGGCACCCCAACACTTTTTAATTTTTTAAAAAAATGAAGTATTGTTGACCCACAGTGAGACACTGGTTACAGGTGTACAACACTGTAATTCAACAAGTCTATATGTTGCTCACCACAAATACAGCTAGCATCTATCACCATATAACACTAATTCAATACCATTAGCTATATTCCTTATGCTGCACCTGCATAACTTTTTAAAAGCAATGTGTGTTACTGATTTGCATTTGGAATACTTAAAGTGTGAGCTGGAGGCCAGTATTCAAAACGATTAATAAAATAGTTGTTTCACCCAGAACTAGAACTAGATTTGGAACATAAATGAAGGATCATCTAATCAATCATTAAATTAACATCTTTCTTTTGTTTTCTGTGTGTCATCATTTATTTCAAGTGGTCACCTTATTTTATGATTATCATCATGTTCAGTTAATAAAGAATGGGATAAAAAAATAAAAAATAAATAAATAAAAAATAAGGGATGGGATCAATTTCACAAATATGCTAATTTCACAAGTGTTATTTCCCTAGCTGTGGCTCAGCCTCATTTAGAGTTTCAAAAAAAAAAAAAAGATAATATTTCTTTAAAGGAGTTTTATTTAAACTACTGTGATTTTTTCTATGATAAAACAGCAGCATTCTTATTAAAGAAGCCAACATGCACATGAGAAAATTCTCTGCATCACTTGCCATCAGGGAAATACAAATCAAAACCACAATGAGATACCACCTCACACCAGTGAGAATGGGGAAAATTAACAAGGCAGGAAACCACAAATGTTGGAGAGGATGCAGAGAAAAGGGAACCCTCCTGCACTGTTTGTGGGAATGTGAACTGGTGTAGCCACTCTGGAAAACTGTGTGGAGGTTCCTCAAAGAGTTAAAAATAGACCTGCCTTACGACCCAGCAATTGCACTGTTGGGGATTTACCCCAAAGATTCAGATGCAGTGAAACGTCGGGACACCTGCACCCCGATGTTTCTAGCAGCAATGTCCACAATAGCCAAACTGTGGAAGGAGCCTCGGTGTCCATCGAAAGATGAATGGATAAAGAAGATGTGGTTTATGTATACAATGGAATATTCCTCAGCCATTAGAAACGACAAATACCCACCATTTGCTTCAACGTGGATGGAACTGGAGGGTATTATGCTGAGTGAAATAAGTCAATCGGAGAAGGACAAACAGTGTATGTTCTCATTCATTTGGGGAATATAAAAAATAGTGAAAGGGAATATAAAGGAAGGGAAAAGAAATGTTGGGAAATATCAGGAAGGGAGACAGAACATAAAGACTCCTACCTCTGGGAAACGAACTAGGGGTGGTGGATGGGGAGGAGGGCGGGGGGGTGGGGGTGAATGGGTGACGGGCACTGAGGGGGGCACTTGACGGGATGAGCACTGGGTGTTTTTCTGTATGTTGGTAAATTGAACACCAATAAAAATTAATTAAAAAAAATAAAGAAGTTGTTGGGAGTTATTCCCTGTTTTTACATGGAACTAAAATTCTAATTCTAATCATAATAATGCTTCCAAATGCTCACATATTACATATATTCTTAAAAATTTTGTGTAAAATATCTCTGTGGCACCAACATCTGTATTACCTTCAGGTGTGTTATTTCTATGGTAGGAGCACCCATCCAGAAACCTGAAAAAAAATAACTTATCTAACTTATATTTGTGTTACTAATTTTTGTTTTAACTCATTTCATTTGTTCATTTGATTCATTCATGCAGCCATTGATTAATTCCCTCTTAATAAAACAACTTGCTCTCCTATTGCACCTTTCACAGTTTGACGCATCTTTCAGAATTCAGGTTAAGTGCCATTTTGCCATTAAGTTGATCCTGATCTTCTCAAATATTTGTGATCTCTCCCTCTTCAGAATGCTAGTACTTGATACATTTTTTTGGAGATTTTCTTATATTCTGCCTTGAATGACAGTTGCTTATGTACCTGTCTTAGTGCCCTGTTAGCCTATTCCTCTTGGAGCAGACTGTCTGCCCTTTATCACCCTCACCTGGCACAGGGCACTCTGCCCTCCATGTAATGTCAGTGGCCGCAACCTTATGTTTCCACCTTGTTTTGTAAACTCGAGTTCTTCTGCTCATGTCCCTGTTCTGTTCCCTGTCTTTTTCTCTAGTCCTTCTGCTTTGAGCATATATTATTTCTAGTATGCTCCTTCTCCATATAATCCTAGCCAGTCCTAGCCAAACCTCATACTTTGGGGGGAGGATACTCTAATCTTGGAGAGTTTGGAAGAAAGTGAGGAAGTGAGATTTGACCTGCAAAAGGAAAGCACATAGGTACAGACCCAAGTAAGCAGAATGGAAAGGAAATTGGAAGAAAAATTGGAGATATGCCTAGGAAAGAATTCTCAATGGACTGGAATCATGAAGGGATGAGAAAACATTCTCAGGAAATAAGATCAGATAAGTAGATATTATTTCCAAATGTAACTGATCATAAGAAGTCCCTTACCAACTTGTTAAACTGTAGATTTAGGAAACCCACCCTAACTGAAGCAAATCATAGGAAGGAGCCTATAAATCTGATTTTAAGAATCTCCAGGGGCACCTGGGTGGCTCAGCAGTTGAACATCTGCCTTTAGCTCAGGTCATGATCCCAGAGTCATGGAATCAAGTCCTGAATCAGGCTCCCTGCAGGGATCCTGCTTCTCCCTCTGCCTATGTCTCTGTCTCTCTCATGAATAAATAAGTAAAATCTTAAAAAAAAAAAAAAAAAAGAAGAAGCTCCAGAATGACCCTTTGGGTTGGTTAATTTTGAGAATCCCTGAACAAATTGATAGTAATATCACAGAGACAAAAAATCAGGAGAATCAGAGGCTGGAAACAATGTCCTTCGTCATCCCCCAATATGGGATAATTGGGCTAAAAGCAGAGACACAGAGCTGAGTCCTAATGCAGGGAGTGCTGTGGCTTCCTTAATGAGCCTGCATTAACTCTGCTAGCTGCAAATATGTCTCAGTAAGAGTAAAAAGGCTTTTACAGTAAGATTACCAAGATTTTGTTAAATATGTTTAACCATTAAGGAAAACATGTGGGAAATTGTGAGCTGTTTCCTTCCGAAGCAATCATTTGTTATTAGTACTTAGCTGTCAGTTTACTTTGTTTTCTCTTATGTTCTTAGTTTCTCAACCTACCACAGAGGACTTGAAAACATCATCTGAATAATGTGATATGGAAAAATCATAAGAATTCAATGAGTTTTACAAGAAAAAAATAACATATTTTAGAGACTATGAATTTATTTTTGGAGAATCATAATTCACTATACCAGATAACATTTAAACACAATTTAACTAATGTTCTTATGAAAATAATACATATTTTATATCAGTACCAAAATTTTCCATATCCATATGCAAAGTGTGCAAATTTGTTGTCCCTATTTTAGCCTAGGGACTAACATATTTAATGAGAATGTTAAAACTTGAGGAAAATAATATAATTCATTTATTCATCTCTTTTGTTTGATTTTTTCAATTGGATTTATAATCTGGACTATTGAAAAGGAAAACCATGGACAAGGGAAATTCATGTTTTAAAAACTTTTCATAACCTGTTTTCCATTATCTACTGCTTCTATTATTTTTCTAATAAAGAATTCTATTTTTTATTCATTGAACACAACAGTTAATTGTAATCAAAGCATTTTTATTGCCTTATGTCTCATGTAGTTGATATTTTTCTTAAGTAAAAAATGAATAGCTGTTTGAAATTAAAAATAAGATTTTGTGGAGAACAGGGAAGGAATGAATCGGTATATCAAAATGTTTTTCCTTTTCATAAAAAGGTTATTTAATTTTTAACATTCAATTTAAAAAATTACAAAGTGATAAGCAGAAAGGAAGTTTGTGTATATTCTGACAGTCACTTACTAAATAAAACATTTATTTACAGATATTTTCTGTAGGCACATAATAATATTCTACTTAATCCAGTCCCTTTGAAAATTTGTTAACAACTAGATTTTTTGTTTCACCTCTCAGTGATATGTAACATTAAAATGTCTTTTTAACTCAATGCATAAATGAGAAATCCCCTGTTTATTCAATATTTTCATAATTTCCTTGAGTAAAAGTGAGAAATAGGTTATTTGCTAAGAAAGAATCCAAGATTCTAGAAGACTCTTGGCATGGCATTGGTTATTTAACACAATCTGGTTGTCCCAAGAGTTGGCCAAAAGGTCTGCAGCAGTTGTTACTGCATATCCTTTCACTGCTTCTGTCCTAATTCAAGATGTTTTCATATATATGACACAATTACAAATGTAGGTCAGTTTTCTGGGTAGTCGTTACCTGGATTTAAAATATACTGTCTTAAAATATAGTTTTAAATACTATAATGATCAGTGTCTGACTTGAGGAAAGATGCATTGTTAACATTTATTTTACCTTTAGGCAAGACTATCATTTCTAATTATGAAATCATTAATTCTTCAAATTCTTTTCATATCAATAGTGGTCACATCACATGTTCTTATTTTTAGTCACAGTAACCTAGTTTTGGGGGGCAATGAGGGGCAGAGGGAGAGAGAGGGAGAGACTCTTAGGCAGGCTCCACACTCAGTGCAGAACCCCTCTCAGAACCCCTCTTTCATGACCTGAGCTGAAATCAAGAGTCAGACACTTAACTGACTGAACTATCCAGATGCCCCACAGTTACCTTTTTATCTACTATTTGTAACATAAACTGAGTATACTACTTAGTGTTCTATTAGTCCCATATATCATAATAAATGATAAAGGCTTGATAAAGAAAACATTAGTGGAAATATGGTTGTTGCCATAAAGGGGACTAGGAGCTTTTCTTCAGCACAGGCTATTAGCTCTGTAATGCTAACAGTACAAACACATTTGCTCATTCATTTGACAAATATTTACTAAGAACCTAAAACAGCTATAATATACACAATATAAATTGAAGAAAGCAACACATATATCTTGTAAAAGACCTTTCCTCATTTTTAGTTATTAAGTCCTATAGAGGGAGCGATCTTCTATTGCTAACACAGTAACTGAGCGTGTGGAAATCAAGTGAGTGGAAAGTAAGATTCCATAGATAGTAGCTCATAGAGCACTTTACAGGATCCTATGGCTAGTTCTGTTCTCTTCTGGTCCTCTGAAGACCCTCTCCGTGAATTGAGTTAACTGCTTCAGTCTAGCTCTATAGGGGTCCTGGGAAGGGAAGGGACTAGGAGAGACATGTCCTTCCAACAGAACCTCATACTCTGGAAACACACAGAAAAGAAAAGAGATAATTTCTTACTTCTCTGCTCTACCTAGGCTCACTTAGATGAAATGGGAGAGGAGTACTTACTCTTACTTACTCTTACTCCTTACTACTTCATACTGTGCAGGGATGCATCATTTTCCACTTTCTACTAAGTGTGAGGGGAGCAGCAAGAGGCTAATGTGATAGGAAGGATGGCTGGTCCAGGACCAGATGATCTCAATTCTAGCATAGCCCATGTTTTATTTTGGAAAGCCCAAACAATCCCTTTAGTTGTTTTGCTGGACATTGTCCAGATATTTTGGAAGAGTATGCTGCACTTTGCCAGATTCACAATGCTCAGAGGGATCATTTGTGATCTGAAACTTGCCCAATGCACTTGAGAGCCAAGAAAAATTGACAGAGAGAAGATTGTCACAGAATTTTTACAGGCAATTCCTAGAAACTGAAGAGCTATGTAACTAGCACCCAGCGTTACTTTTGGGTCATCATGTTTTAGTGCCAGAAGGAGTCATTTAGCATCAACTCCTCAATTTGCTGTTGAAGAAACCAGACTCCAATAAGTTATCTTGCCTGAAGTCAAATGGGTGTCGGACTCAGAATGGAATCTAAATTTTCAAATTCAAAGCCCAGTGCTCTGTTGAGCACTTCATGCTGCCTCTTCTGTTAAGCTTCACAAATTCAATGCAATTATTCACCTTATAAATAGTGTCATGTTTTCATAGCCACAATATCAATCATGTAGATGAATACCCATCTCTTTACGGTGCCAATTCAATTATATCAATTATGTTTAAACATGTAGTAGAGTCCATTCTGACTACCTGTGACTATTATAGTCTTAGGAGGAGCAACTGTGAATAGCCATTGTGCATAAATTTGTATGTTCAGCTTGTTAAGTAACTAACAAGATAAGAGGAACTTCACAATATAATATTAAAAAGTAGTACTGAATAACTTAAAGGATATTAAAGAAATCAAAATTTATTTTTATGGTAGGCAAAGATTAGTAGACTTGGCACTAGTAATAAATGTTTAAAGATTTTAAAATGTATCAGGAAAAGTAAATAAATAAAAATTAAATGATCTATAAATAGATCATGTTTCTCTTCTGAATTTGGTGATATCTTTTCAGAAAAATACTTTTTATACCTTGGGCTCCCATGAATAATTTAGTCATTATTTATATGAAGTGTGATGATAAAATTAAGGGGATGCATATAGAACAGTTGAATTACTCACACAAGGAATGCAAGTTTATATTAAGAAGCTGTGGGCTTTGTTGATTTAAATAGTTTCTGTGGGTTTTTGTTATTTTTTGTATCTTTGTTGCAAGATTATTTTGTATTATGTTAAACTGTAATTGTGTTATCCATAGAAATGAATTGTATAATCATAGTGTGGTGATGGCATGCAGGTAACCATGACTACTACTATTGTTCAATCAATTTTTGCTTCTTTATGCAGTAGTGAATATTTTTAGTGGTCTTATTATTTGCTCTTTTAAAATTTGGAACTTAAATTATAAGTCATTTCTATTAAAAAAGTGTTGCATAATTTTATAGTGTTCCTTCATTTTAGATATGTAGGTATGGAATACCAAAAAGGAAGCTTGTAGGAAGAATCTGATCTAAACAAAAAATGTCTCTCAGCGGGCCACCGTTTTCCTCATTTTTCAGGCCACAATATTTGCATTGCTTAAATTTTTTTTCTAGGCTTTGACTGTAATCATTAGTCAATTACTTGCTATTCTTTACCATGAGATTTTGAAAAGCTTCCCCCTTCTAGGCCATTCATACAAACACCACTATTACATGGGTCTTTACTTCTCACATCTGGATTATCGAAATACCCTTCTGACTGGCATTCAGGCCTTTCTTAGCATTAATCTGACTTGATCTCTTCACAACCTTTTTGGCCTGACTCCATCCCAAGGCAGCATTTTTTTTTTTTTAAATCACAAAACCTTTTCTAAAACTAAGCATTTCTCCTAGTGTCAAATATTGTAGAGCTCAATGTAAATCTAAAATGATTTACTTTTTAAGTTGGGAGCATTATTGGCTTTATAGGTAGTCCCACTGCCTGTGTGCAGAGCACTGAGTGACCGGGTACTCAGAGGCTTTATAGTGTACAACACAGATTTTGTTTCTGTTCTTTTGATAGTTATGAACTCTGCTATAAGCAAAATTCCAAAATCAAAGTCAGAGGTGATAGTACAGTTTAAATGCTTCTGAAAGTGGAGATTGAAGTGCAAATAAATTACCACCATTATCTCTGATGAGCCAATTTATGATTCTAAAGTAACATTGACAAAATACTCAAGGTTTAATAGATAAAACCCTTTATTAGTGGGACTTCATGTTGAGAAAAATTTAGTTATTGCTGATGTAAAATTCTTCTTAAATGAAAACTACTCTTATAAATCCTTGAGTCACTGGTTCAATCTGAAAGCAGTGTGATGACCAAAGGAATAGAGTCCAAAAATCAGGCTGTATCAAATAGTTTAAAAGCTTTATTTACATGTTTTTAAAAAGTGAAGGGTTTTCAGACACAGTGCTAGTAAAAGTCTTTCTTCTTCCAACATTGCAGACCTACAATATTCCTCAGAAACTTGCTCCTCTATGGGCTCTGAGTGTTTGTTTTTTGTTTTTTCTCTGCCCCAGATTCTTTATTATCTAAATGTACCTGGCAGTACTCTGCAGGCATAATTATTCTTCTTTAATTTAGGGAAGGAAAAAGAAAATCGGACTGGATATTCTTTTTGGCAGCATGGAGGAAGGGAACAGTAATGAACAGTCTTGAATAGTTTCAGTCCTAATTGTTTTTGTAACTAGAGTTTTGAAAACAGACAATTTTATAAGAACAGATATATCATGCCATAGTAGAATAGATAGTGCTGAAATTTGGCAACAAATCTTTTGGATTTAGGGCTCAAAGCAAGAGCACTCAGTTCTAGATAAACATGATTTTTGTTACTATATGGTCTCTTCCTAATCTCCTAGATTATAATCCAGATAGGTCTCAGTTTCTTTCTTCTTTTTTCATCTATTGAATCAATATTTCTCTTTTGTTCAGTTCCTTATATTTGAGATATGCCTATAGTACTATGCCTTTTATCATTGATGGGAGAATCATACCGTTCATTCCTAAAACACCTTATATTTTATCCAGTCACGAGTAAGTTGTTTAGAAGAACATATGAAAGTTTTAGATGATATAAATCAGGTTGAAACCTCATTCATCTCTAGTACAGTGAAGAACGGGTAGTTGGCTTATCTGATTTTCAGTCTTGTATGGAATGATACTTTGAAAAATATGACAAAATCAATTAATTTTATAAACATTTTAGCCAATTAATTATTTTATTTAAAAATAATATAATAAAAGTCATATGGGGCTGAGTGCTGTGGCCATATCAAAGTTTCCAAATAATTACTTTCAATGTTTGCCCATCTTGTATGAGATAAAAGCGAGATAAGAGGCCTCAGTTTTATTAAACAGTTATAAAAAAAAAAAAAAAACAGTTCTGTGACTGGCAAGTACTGTTAGCATCGTCTATGAAAGGAGGCACATTTTCACAAGACTTCAAGCCATGCAAGTCATCTGAGTTCTTCCATAAAAGCTCTCCAAGATGAAATTATATGTATGTACAATTATATGTGTAATATATAATATATATTTCTGCAATTTTTAAATATTTTGAAGCATTGTATTTAGAAAGTGTGGCTGATAGTAGCAAATAAATTGAGAGACTCAGTAAGATGTTAAAATGATTCAAAGGAGAAAGTTAAAGTATACAAGTAGTTGGAAAGGTTAAATAAGTCTGCTAATAAACGTAAAACTAATAAGCTATAATGCAATAAAATGTCATGTTTTCTAGAACTGGAAAATCAATTGTAGCAGATGAAATATATTTATATTTTTATGGACAAGAATTATTTCCATGAAAATCAGCTTTGTAAAGTAAACTTCAACTCCTGCAATAATCTGGTTAAGAGAAAATGAACTAGGGGCACCTGGGTGGCTTAGTAGGTTAAACAGGACTCTTGGTTTCTGCTCAGCTGGTGATCTTTTAGGTCTTGAGATGGAGCCCTTAGGTGGGGCTCCATTCTCAGTGGGGAGTCGGCTTAAAGATTCTGTCCCTCAGCCCACCCACCCCCCAACACACACACTTGTACAGGCTCACTCTCTCTCAAATAAATAAAGAAATTTTTTTTTAAAAAAGAAAATGAATTAAAGGTTCTCATACCTATTGAGTGAGATAATCCCCAGAAAATCCACTAAACAACTCCTACCACTCCACAAAAAATGATACCCACTGCTCTCTTTTGCTAAATTACAAGTCTTGGGTGATCTTTCCGGATTGCATGTACACGACGAGTTTCTAAAATATCAATCAATCAGTAAATAAATAAATAAATAAATAAATAAATAAATAAATAAAAATACCAAAGAATGAACCATGGTGTTTTTATACATATAATTATTTAATATATACAATTCTTTATTTTGGCAAAAAAAAAAAAAGGAATTTTGAAGGCCCACCCCAAATCAGTATAAAATCAATCTATTGGAACCCAAAAGGGACAAAATACTCCCAGTATGCTAGCCACTCCCTGAGAATTTCAGTCAGGCCTTGCTTTCTACAAGCAGCAGACTGTATCTGCTCATGCTAGTGAGTTTCAAATCAATCCTGAGAAAAACAGAGTCTGGGCTGACCTGAAAAACACAGATTATTGACATGCATTTCTCACCAGGTCTTCACCGATGCTCACAATTTTTTTTTAAAGGTTGTATTTATTTATTCATGAGAGACAGAGAGAGAGAGAGGCAGGCAGAGACACAGGCAGAAGGAGAGGCAGGCTCCATGCAGGTAAGCCCGACATGGGACTCGATCCCAGGTCTTCAGGATCAGGCCCAGGCTGAAGGCGGTGCTAAACTGCTGAGCCACCAGGGCTGCCCAATTTTTTTTATCGTAATCATTCAATGATTCCCACACAGCCTTTACAGCCGAAGGGTAAACTCGATTCTCATTAGCTTTTAGTCTCTTGCTTTCCATGTTCTCACCTGATGATCTATCTTATCCTCTACTTGAGGAGAAATATTGAGACCTGGCTTAATTTCCCTCTTGTATGCCCACTGTGCCCTCAGAACGCTCCTCACAGAATTCTACTCAGCCTAAGAGAAAAAGATTTTCTTTCTCTTCCAAGTAAACTCCTATGTTTTTTCCCATTTCCACCTCATGAGTACATCCCAGGTTTAACCTCTTATTCTGAAGTATTCTCTCCTAAAGACTATTTCCTTTTTACCTTTGAACCTGGTCAAGTTTCTCTCATAGTGCCTGTTTTTACCTAGCTCAGCCACGTTTCTCACTATGAAGATTTTTTCCCTTCATTTCCCTGCTGAACTCCTAGATTATGAGAATTCATCCTGCTACTTCCACAAGGTACTTATTTATTATTAAGTATTATTATTAAGTATTATTATTTGAGGTTTCCCCTAAAAAGTTTGTTCTGTTACTAAAATTTCTTTCTCAATGTTGTCCTCTAGTGTCAGAATTTTTTCCCATCTCCTATAGTAGTGGCATTTTAGTTTTCAGTCTTACTTCTGCAGTGTAGATAGCACTTTTCTGATTCTTTGCCTTCTCTTTACCACTCCTTTCATTCACTTAATACAGCATTTATCTTAAAGTCTTTACTTTGGATTCTTGATCATTCTTTAAATGTAAGCCATACTCAATTTCATTGTTCCAACTCTTGAACCAAAAAATTTGTCTCCAAGCTGAACCTCTCAAATTCCAGGCACATAATCCCAGCTGCCCATAGGATAAATATTTTCTCCTGGCAAACTTAGTATATCTCAAACCCAAACCAGTATACCTCTACACAAATGGGGAGTTCCTTTTGGGTTAATCTAGTTTCAATTAATGTCAATACGTTTTTCCAAATCTCATGGGGAAGAAGACTTTCATTTAATTTCCCATATACAATGTTATTGAGTTGCACTTTCCAAATTTGTTCTCAGCCCCAATTTAAACACCAAATCCTTAGGTTAGGATTATATTTACTATTTTTAATTTATTTTCTACATATATCTCTTTTACTTCCCAACCAGATTATAGGCCACCTGAACAAAATTAGTTCTAATTGAATCTCATGATTCAAGTTCAGAGGTTAAGGGACATTGCTCAAGGTTGTATAGCTTTTAACAAACAGAGCAGGACATTTGTTGCCTGAATTCACGTTCAATGCTTCTTCATGATAGTGCTCATCAAATACTTAGTCATCAGAATGATATTACCTGGAAAAAATGTAAATCCATATTTAAATGTTAAGCCAAAGTTGGTAGTTTACTAATTCTTTTTTAGTATGGAGATTCTCTTCCTCTTCCTTTTTTTAATAGGCAACAGAAAATTTCCTGAGGGGGACAAAAGGGTTCTTAGAGTTTAAAAAAAAAAACAAACTTGAGAAAGCTTGAGAAACCTCTACACTGACTGGGAAATATCTGCTTACTGAAAATATAGTCTCCACAAAAGTGTTTAATAGGGCTTTCTCACTATGCTCCAGAAAAACAAAATTTTCATTAGTATTGCTTGCTTTAGTCTTCCACACAAAACAGTAAAAGCAGATATCTCAGCTGTGAAGAGTTACATCTTATAAAGCTCTCTTTTAAGAGCTGCATTTCTTGTCCACCATTAGGGAGCTAAAATTATTATGTGTTTCAAACTACAGTCCAAGACTATGGAAAGGTCATGTAAAATTTAGAGCTTTTTAAATTCCACTTTGGAACATGTTTCTTCTATAAAATGTTAGATTTTGATTGCTATGCTTCTTCACAGGAAAAAATCCGGGATGTTACGTTGTATAGAAATAATTTATTATTGCACAAATTCTTTTTTAAATAAAAATATAGTTATTTCAGTATTTTATCCTGGGAGTAATAAGATTTTATCAGAGAAAGGTAATTTTAAATTAGTCATGCTCCTGTGAGCAATTAAGAGAGAAGAAACGTGAGAATTAGAAAGCTAGCACTCACTATAAAGAAAATCTCTAGCTGGTGAATAGTATACTTGAAAATGGAGCATTGAATCTACCAGTGTGATTTCTGACTTTTGCATGATGGTGGACTGCTAGCATCTGCGCAGTATGGGGCCCCCATTTATGTAGAAAATACTTTTCCTTCCTTCTGTACTCAAATTGGAAGAACAGAGAGTCTTGTCAGGCCATATTTTAGATATTTGTTGTTTTGTTTTATTTTTCCAAAAGTTCCAAGTTGTTTATGAAAATCTAATTTAAATATATTTGCATACTTTTGTTTTGAATGATTACTGAACGACACATATATGTGATCCAGTGTTGATCTGTGAGTCAGTGTTCTCTGTACTTTCCTAAAGGGAACATGTCTGGATCAGGAGTGTCTTCTTTGAAAGGAAGCTTATAGGTTACTTTCTTAATTCTGGGTAAGGGCAAGATGTCAGAGAAATACTTAACTCTTGTTAATGTTTACTTTTTTTTGCTCCTTAGTGACAAAGAACCTGGGGTACCACTTGTAGGTAAAGCAAAGCAAAATTAAGAAGAAAACAGTAGTTGGAGAAAGAAACCAGAAGGAGAACCTATTATTTTATTTATTTATTTATTTATTTATTTATTTATTTAATAAATTTATTTTTTATTGGTGTTCAATTTGCCAACATACAGAATAACACCCAGTGCTCATCCCGTCAAGTGCCCCCCTCAGTGTCCATCACCCATTCCCCCCATCCACCGCCCTCCTCCCCTTCCACCACCCCTAGTTCATTTCCCAGAGTTAGGAGTCTTTATGTTCTGTCTCCCTTTGTGATATTTCCTACCCATTTCTTCTCCCTTCCCTTCTATTCCCTTTCACTATTATTTATATTCCCTAAATAAATGAGAACGTATAATGTTTGTCCTTCTCTGATTGACTTACTTCACTCAGCATAATACCCTTCAGTTCCATCCATGTCAAAGCAAATGGTGGGTATTTGTCATTTCTAATGGCTGAGTAATATTCCATTGTATACATAAACCACATCTTCTTTATCCATTCATCTTTCGATGGACACCGAGGCTCCTTCCACAGTTTGGCTATTGTGGACATTGCTGCTAGAAACATCAGGGTGCAGGTGTCCCGGTGTTTCATTGCATCTGTATCTTTGGGGTAAATCCCCAGAAGTGCAATTGCTGGGTCGTAGGGCAGGTCTATTTTTAACTCTTTGGGGAACCTCCACACAGTTTTCCAGAGTGGCTGCACCAGTTCACATTCCCACCAACAGTGTAAGAGGGTTCCCTTTTCTCCGCATCCTCTCCAACATTTGTGGTTTCCTGCCTTGTTAATCTTCCCCATTCTCACTGGTGTGAGGTGGTATCTCATTGTGGTTTTGATTTGTATTTCCCTGATGGCAAGTGATGCAGAGCATTGTCTCATGTGCATGTTGGCCATGTCCATGTCTTCCTCTGTGAGATTTCTGTTCATGTCTTTTGCCCATTTCATGATTGGATTGTTTGTTTCTTTGCTGTTGAGTTTAAGAAGTTCTTTATAGATCTTGGAAACTAGCCCTTTATCTGATACGTCACTTGCAAATATCTTCTCCCATTCTGTAGGTTGTCTTTGAGTTTTGTTGACTGTATCCTTTGCTGTTCAAAAGCTTCTTATCTTGATGAAGTCCAATAGTTCATTTTTGCTTTTGTTTCTTTTGCCTTCGTGGATGTATCTTGCAAGAAACTACTGTGGCCAAGTTCAAAAAGGGTGTTGCCTGTGTTCTCCTCTAGGATTTTGATGGACTCTTGTCTCACATTTAGATCTTTCATCCAAAAAAAAAAAAAAAAAAGATCTTTCATCCATTTTGAGTTTATCTTTGTGTGTATGGTGTAAGAGAATGGTCTAGTTTCATTCTTCTGCAAGTGGATGTCCAATGTTCCCAGCACCATTTATTGAAGAGACTGCTTTTTTTCCAGTGGATAGTCTTTCCTGCTTTGTCGAATATTAGTTGACTATAGAGTTGAGGGTCCACTTCTGGATTCTCTATTCTGTTCCATTGATCTATGTGTCTGTTTTTTTGCCAGTACCACACTGTCTTGATGACCACAGCTTTGTAGTACAACCTGAAATCTGGCATTGTGATGCCCCCAGCTATGATTTTCTTTTGGCTATTCGGGGTCTTTTCTGATTCCACACAAATTTTAAAATAATTTGTAGGATACAAAATCAATGCCCAGAAGTCAGTGGCATTTCTATACACTAACAATGAGACTGAAGAAAGATAAATTAAGGAGTCAATCCCATTTACAATTGCACCCAAAAGCATAAGATACCTAGGAATAAACCTAACCAAAGAGGTAAAGGATCTATACTCTAAAAACTATAGAACACTTCTGAAAGAAATTGAGGTGGACACAAAGAGATGGAAAAATATTGCATGCTCACGGATTGGCAGAATTAATATTGTGAAAATGTCAATGTTACCCAGGAGAACGTATTATTTTAAATAATAGACCACCTTAATCCATGTTAATATTAAGGCAAATCTCACATACTCTAAGAGAAAAAAATAACTGGGAAAAATCCCCAGATTTTTGGCATTAGTGACATAGAGAGAAGTTAGCCCTATCTGTAGGTGTCACTTTTGAATCCATAGACACTATCTGTCTATCACAAAAGAAAGCACTATAATAATTTGATAGGGATATGTTCCCTCATTTACTAGAACTCCTATGCTGGTTCTATCACCCTATCTTGAATATTTGGATAGGTGAGTGGTGGCCGCTTTAGATATTGCTTCAAATGTTCAACAATGAACAGTGTAATATGTCCCCACTATGATTCTTTCTCACTAGCAAGCTTGATTGGCTCAATTTGTTTAAATACCAAACTGAAGAAACTAAAGCCTTGTGTTTAAGTCTCTAGTGAGAAAATGTGATAAGTTGATAGATGTCTTCCCTCCCTGAACACAACACTCGGTATATCTTGACAGGAACAGATTATTATTCCTCTACCTCAGAGTAAAATTCCTTGAAAACTCTGTGTTATTGATGATGTAGATTTAAAATAATATCAGTTATGAAGTTCCAATAAACAAATACTTAAAATGACATTTTGGGGGCACCTGGGTGGCTTAGTCATTGAAGCATCTGCCTTTGGCTCATGTCATGATCCCAGAATCCTGGGATGGAGCCCCACATTGGGCTTTTCCTTCTCTCCTTATGCCTATCTCCCTGCTCATGAGCTATCTTTCTCTATCTACTAAGTAAATAAAATCTTAAAAAAATAAAATGACATTTTGGTCTTTACATTGGTTAGTTCATCTTTATGAACCATTTCAATGTACTTGAATAGTTTACCAATATTTAATAATTTCCTACAAAGCATGCAATCCTCCCTAATTTCAGAGTCTTCCCAAGTCACTAGAGAAAGACAAATCCATTTGTTCATACCAAAAACATTCAAGATTCACATACAGTGGCATGAGAAATACACAGGCAATCCATGGAGAGGTAATGTCCTGTATAGTGCATTTCCATGAAATCACCTGCTGGACCAGTTTTGATTCCCCTTATAACAGCTCCTTTCTTTCAGGCCTCAGCTCATGTGCATAGGGTTCTCTTGGCTGTAGCACAGCATCACTCTTGCCTCCTTATCCTGTCACTTTTTTCTTCCCATGGGATAGGAAGTTTTAAACAAAATAAATTGTAATGCAACCAAGTTGCTGTAGGCTTCTTAACTGCCAAACTATGGGCAGCATCCTGCCAAGTGGAAGGTGTTCGGAGCTGTGCTTTGACCCTCACCGTATGTCTTTTTGCACCCCATGACTCTGTCTGTAGATGCTTCACATTTTACATTAAAATAGTGAGGACTTTTTGCCAAGCATCTGTGATTTTGCAGAGCTCTCATGTGTAATAATATCCTGTTGAATAGATGAAATGTAACTGAGACCCCATGAAACTAGACTGTGAATAACTCTCTATCATCTATCTATCATCTATCTATTTATTGAAAGCAGATATGATTCCTTTTCTTGGTGGAGTTTACCCCACATGCTTATTATAATATTAGATGGCCATTTATTTTTCGGGCTCATATTTGGGCGAGAAGTATGTTTCATTGCTTTTTTATTATTTATTATTGCCAATTTATTATTACAGAGTTTGATAGTATCTCCTTATTGAATGAACAATTCAGCTCATTAAATTAGGGCTTCTCTTCCTTTTACATACCATGACACATACAAGTACTTGTTTGACACATTGCAATAAAAATATGACTGCCGCTAGGGCTCTGGCCTTTCCAGTGTCTGGACAATCACTACCTTCACATAGCTTTAGCTATTCATTAAATGCCACTGGCATAGCCATGAGGAGACTCTGTAACACCTCTTCTGGGACTCACTGATAAAACTATTACTCTCTTTACAGTTTCCAGAGTCTTCTCAGAGAAGTCTCCTTCTTTGAGAGTGTCCAGGCAGAGTGTCCAGCCCTTTCTGTGGCCTGATAACATTTTCTACACAGTTGTATGATCTACACAGCCATCAGTTTACCCTCATTCCAGTTAGATATAATAATATTAAAGATCCTCACATGTTAATATTTGTGGGGAGTATCTTTGGAGCTACTCTCCTGTCTCAATCATAATTTCCCCAGAATAGAAGAAACAAAGAAAACCCTAAATAGCAGGTAGAATAGGAAAAGGACTCATCCTATTCTATGCCTCTATCTTCTTCCTTATTTTCCTTTTCAAACTAATCTTCCTATCAAATTCACAGCAGGAATTCAGAGATAATTCTGAGTTTGTAAGAGCATAAGTAAGGAGCCATCCCTTTGATAGTGAATGGAATTAGGTAGAAGATACAATGTTTATCCCCCCCAAAATTAACCCATGCTAACTGAAATTTCTTGCCAGTTTCTGTTTCAAATATGCAAGGTTAGTACTTCCTCAAGTCAATTGTTAGCACAGCCTTTTATGCATTCCAGTTATTATCAACCTTGGGAACAGAAATAGAAACACACTGAGTGACATCTGAAATTGTTACTGCTTCCTATAACATTAAAAACAAAAACAAAAACAAAACAGTCCCAAAGAAATGTTTGAGAGAATTGGAACATCCTGACAAGCACTAATAACCAGAAGTATGGCCCTAGGCAGGATTATGAAAACACTACATTTGCTTTAGCTTGAATCTTCAAATATCCACTAATCTTTACATTTCTTTGGTCTCTGCCCTGCTAGGTCCCTTTGGAGTTCTCTGTCAAAGAAAGCCCTAAAGACTTGTCAGGAGGACTCAGGATAGGCTCTGAGGCTATCTTTGGGGTTGTCTCTTGTCCGGGGGTGCGGGTAGAATATTTCAAATTTCTGCACCATACCCTGGTTTGCTATCCAGCACTAAAATGCTTTGGCAATTAATACTAACAGGCCATAAAGTATGTACCTGTATTAACCCTATCATTAAGAAGTGCATCCTAACAGAAATATAGAGTTCCTAGAGAATGGTTAGAGATGAAAGCTTTCAAGTAGCAAGTTACACCATGCCTCTTGAGATAGTCACAGGACCCACTATAATGGTATGTGATTTGCCCATTTAACTACTTCTCAACTCTTTTCAATTTTCTTCTCAGTGCTTACTATACAATTTGGTAAAGTGATCTAATGATTAGTCTTAAACATTTTTTGACTCTCAAGTACTCATAAATTGAATTTGAACTACTAGAACCAAGAGATGTTTTAAACCTTCAGAGTCAATTTAATCATGACAACTTTTTGCTTTTAAAGGGAATTTAAGAGGGTGAATGTTGTGTTCACTTAGTGGCAAAGACCCTATTATTTATAATTAGTTAAAATCTAAATATAAATTATGCATATTATAGTTTGAGCTCTTAGCTTGTTATTTGCTATGAAACTATTATCTACCTTGGAAGTTCCAGGGTACAAAGCAGTTAAGGCAAACTCTACTAGTTATATTATGCTACAGGTACATGTGCTATTCTTTGGATTTTCAAGATACCATATATGGAGCACCATTCCAGAATTAAATATAATTTTCTTTATTGCATTATATATACAATCAACCTGCACTGAGTTGACTCGCATAAATGTGTCTTTAGTAAGACACATTTTGGAAAAAAAATTACATGTATTCTCTCTTGGAGCAGTTTCAAACTACTGTTACAAGGTTGAAATGATATCGATTGCTCTTTCCTCACTGTTTATCAGAATGAAACTCCATTATTTTTTTATCCTTCAAAAGTAATTATGGAGATCCCTGGGTGGCCCAGCGGTTTGGCGCCTACCTTTGGCCCAGGGCGCGATACTGGAGACCCGGGATCGAATCCCACATCGGGCTCCCGGTGCATGGAGCCTGCTTCTCTCTCTGCCTGTGTCTCTGCCCCTCTCTCTCTCTCTCTGTGTGTGTGTGTGTGTGTGTGACTATCAGAAATAAATAAAAATTAAAAAAAAGGTAATTATGTATATACATTTTCTCCATTGATAGACATTTATATTGTTTCCATACTTTGGCTATTGTGAATAATGAACAATGAGCATAGAAATTTCTTCGAGATTCTGGTGTAAATTCTTATGGATGTATACCTAGAAGCAGAGTTACTGGATCATATTCTGTTTTTAGATAGTTCTAAATAGTTTTAATTTTCTGAGGAACCCCCATGCTGTTTTATAGAGGCTATACTATTTTACATTCCCACCAACACAAGGGTTCTGGTTTCTCCCTATCTTGGTCAACATGCTTTACTTTCAGTTTTCTGCATGTGTTTATGTTGTTGGTGTAGTTATTGCCATGTTAACATGTGAGGTGATAACTCATTGTGTCTCTCTCTTTTTTTTTAAATATTTTATTTATTTAATAGAGAGACAGTGCATGCGTGCAAGCACACAAGCAGGGGAAGAAACAGAGGGAGAGGGAGAAGTAGGCTCTCTGATGAGCAGGGAGCCCAACTCAGGGCTTGATCCCAGGACCCTGGAATCATGACCTGAGCTGAAGGCAGATATCATTGCAATTTCCATTTGCATTTCTCTGATGATGAGTGATCTTGAACATTGTTTCATATACCTATTGGCCATTTGTATATCTTCTTTGGAGAAATGTCTATTGAAGTCCTTGGCCCATTTTTAAAAAAGTTTTTTTTTTCTATCAAATCATAGGAGTTCCATGTATATTTATTATTAATGATTTATCAGATGAATGGCTTCCAAATATTTTTTCCCATTCATTAGAAAATTTTTGCGCTCTGTTGATTATTTCCTTTCCAGGAAAAAAATTTCAGCTTGATATTTGTCTAATTTTACTTTTGTTGTTTGGGCTTTTGATGTCATATCCAAGAAAAATCATTGCTAACTAAGTTCAATGTCATAAAGATTTTCACCTATGTCTTCTTGTAAGAATTTTGTAATTTCAGGTCTTACAGTTAAATAGTTAAGTCATTTTGAATTTATTTTGCATATGGTGTAGGATAAAAGTCAAATTTCTTCTTTTTTTCTTTTGCCAGTCGATATCTAGTTTTCCCAGGACCATTTATTGTTTATTGTTTTTTTTTAGTTTTATTTATTTGAGTAATCTCTATGCTCTACGTGGGGCTCAAACTCATGACCCTGAAGATCAAAAGTTGTGTGCTTTCCCAACTGAGCCCCACCTCTAGCACCATTTCTTGAAGAGACCATCTTTTTTCTCATTATATATATATATATATATATATATATATATATATATATATATTAAGATTTTATCTGTTGTTTTCAAGATTATTCACAAGACACACACACACACACACACACACACACACACACAGAGAGAGAGAGATAGGCAGAGACACAGGCAGAGAGAGAAGCAGCCTCCTTGCAGGGAGCCCAATGTGGGACTCAATCCTGGGACTCCAGGATCATGACCTAACCCAAAGGCAGACACTCAACCACTAAGCCACCCAGGTGCCCTCATTTTATATTTTTGACACCCTTGACCATGATAGATCAGTTGACTATATATGCATGGTTTTATTTTTGAGCTGTCTGTTCTGTTTCATTCATCTCTATATCTGTTTTTATGACAATGCAGTATTAGTTACTATTGCCTTATAATATATTTTGAAATCAGGAAGTCTAATGCTTCCAGCTTTGTTTTTATTTCTTAAGATTGCTTTTGCTATTCAGGGTCTTTTATGGTTCCATAAGAATTTTAAGACTGTTTTAGCTATTTCTGTGAACAATGCCATTGGCATTTTGATAGGATTGATTTGAACCTGCATATAACTTTGGGTAATATGGACATTTTAAGAATATCATCTTCGTATCCATGAATAGGAGATGTATTTCCATTTCTTTGTTTCTTCTTTAATTTCTTGCATCAGTAAGATGCAAGTTGTAACCACAACTTGGTTAAGTTTATTCTTAAGCATAATATTTTTGATATTATTGTAGATGGGATTCTTTCCTTAATTTCTTTTTAAGATTGTCTCTCCTTACTGTATAGAAATGAAATTTTGTATCCTGCAACTTTACTGTATTCATTCATTCTAAGAGTTCTATATTCTAATAGAATATTCTAATTCCTACATACAGACCATACCATCTGAAATACTAATATTCAGGCATCAGTAAGGAGTAAAGAGTTCACAAAGAAAGGGGGACTCTATTGTCAGGAAGAAGGTAATGAGAAATGAACAAAATCCATGGGACAGAGAGCTTTGAAGAGCAGGAGATCAAATAAGGTAAAATGTTGACTGAAAAGGCTTACATAAAGAGCAAATCACTGTTTGCTAGTAAACTGATGATAGAATGATCATGTCTAAATGGTGGGGGAAAGAAGCCAAAAAAAGAAGGAATAATTGAAAGATAGAGAAAGAAAAGTCTTCAGTGCTAGCTCTCTCAGGATGAGATGGGACAACTTCTTCACAAAGGAGGAAAGATTGACCTTAAAATAGGAAAGAGGGGTACACCTGGGTGGCTCAGTGGTTTAGCATCTGCCTTCAGGGTCAGGTCCTGTTCCTAGGGTCCTGGGTTCAAGTCCCACATTGAGTTGCCCGCATGGGGCCTGCTTCTCCCTCTGCCTGTGTCTCTGACTCTTTCTCTGTGTCTCTCATGAATAAATAAATAAACTCTTTAAAAAAATAGGAAAGGAATTTCTTCTGTTGTAACATGGCAAAAAATAAGAAAGATGCAGTTAAGGTTGTAGGTTTAGAGTCCATAATTGGAAAAATGAAAACAAAAATCTTAGACTTCTCAGCACTTCTTCCTCTTCTGCATGAGACTAATTAAATTTTGTAATGATGACATCCAGTCACTAAAACTACAGACCCATTAATGAGAATGCAGTGGCCAAATTAGGGAATTTTATGTGTGTGGCTTTTTCCTCCCCCTTTTTGGTTAGATTTAGGAAGAGAGGACCTTTCCCAGATGGGTCTGCATTGTTATGTGTGGACTTTGAGTGCATAAAGAGAGAATATCATGAAAGAAACTGTTTCCAGACAAGACAATTGTGTGTGCGTGTGTGTGTGTGTGTGTGTGTGTGTGTGTGTGACAAGACCCTAAAATCATTCTTGTAGGGATCAGTTCAAGACAAAGCAAATACTGGTCTCATCTCGGAGACTCAGGCTGTTCACTGGCACTATGGCCTTACTTACTTTATTTGGAACTAGTGCTTATGCTGTGTGTGCTCTGTAGTGGTAAGAGCCATCAGTCAGCTCCTTATCTGGCTTCTCTGCAGACATGGAAAAGCTATACCAGACTGAAGTTGTTAATCCTCCAACTTTTTTTTTCAAATTTGTTGTTCTTATGTGTCTAACAAAGCTCTTTCTTAAACAAACAAACAAACAAAAATACTGGGATGCCTGGGCGGCTCTGTTGGTTAAGCATTGGGTTTGATTTTGGCTCAGGTTGTGATCTCAGGGTTGTGAGATTGAGTTGGGTTTTGGGCTCTGCACTCAGCAGGGAGTCTGCCTGAGTTTCTCTCCTTCCCCCTCTGCCCCTCCCCCTGTTCATTCTCTTTCTCTCTAAAATAAATAAATAAATTATTGTTTTTAAAAATTACTCAACCCATGATTCCTGAGTTCATCATGTTTATCAAGCATGGGACCTTTGAAATACTTAGGAGGCGCATAATTATACAATGGTTCATTATGATAGGTGATTTGTTTAGACACTACCGATGTATAGTGTAAATAATACAGGTAGGAAGGAATACCTGTAAGTAAGTATTTTATACAATAATCTTAACCCAATTAGTTGTAGTAACTTTAGATGGTAATAAATAATAACTCAGCTCCTGTGAAATGAAAAGCAAAATTATGTACTAAGAGTGAACAGACAGTGCGGAATTTGGAGGTTTTAAGATGATGAAAAAGCATGAAATGACAATGAGGAGAAAGCCTGAGCAAGATAATTAGGATTGCTGGGCAGCTTGCAAAGCAAGTGGAGGTTGGAAACTGGTGTGATGGAGTGATCTGATTACTTGTGATCGTTATTTGTGCAATGCTGTTGGTGTATTTGCACTGCTATCCACATGACTTTGCCCCTTTCTGCCTCATTGTATTCACTAAACAAAATTTGATCCTTTAAGGACCAACTCATATGCTTTATTCTTTGTGAAGCCTTCCCTAATTATCAAACAGGGTTTGCCACACAGTAAACATGCTATAAATGTTTGTTGAAAGGATTAAAATTATGCTTCCTTTGAGCCGAGTCTCACAGTGTTTTTCTTTTCTTTTTCTTTTTTAAGATTTTATTTATTTATTCAGAGAGAGAGAGACAGAGACAGAGACACAGGCAGAGGGAGAAGCAGGCTCCATGCAGGGATCCCGATGCGGGACTCGATCCCAGGTCTCCAGGATCACGCCCTGGGCTGAAGTTGGCACTGAACTGCTGCACCACCGGGGCTGCCCCTCACAGTGTTTTTCTTATGCTTTTTGTGCTTCAGTTTCCCTACCTGTCAAACATGGAAAATAACAATGCTTATTTCATAGGGCGGTTTTGTGGATTAAGTAATTTCACACATAAAGAAGCTAAAATAGCACAGTTTAAGTGCTCAACTAAAATTAGTCATAATAATTATTATTGTCAATGCTATGTTGTAATTATTACATTTAATTATATTTCCATCATTTATTTACGTGAACTGATCTCTACCTAGACTGCATATTACTTATCAAAGTTGTCTTTCTATTTTCAAGCGCTTAGTGTGGGTTTGATACAGAGCTGTCGCACTTTTTAAGTGTTTGTTGAACAAATGAATGACAGTGGGTAAGATAGTCTGTATATGTATTTATACATATTATGTAGCTAATAGGTGAGTGGCATTTTGAGATGCAATGTGGGGTAAAAGGGAAAACAAAAACCCACACAGACTTTGGATCAGACTGAGTTTTTAGCTGGCTGATCTGAGCAAGTTGCTAATTTTCCTGGAATTTAAGTTGTTTATTTGCAAAACCAGTATAACGATACTTAGTTCATGGAGTTGTAGCAAGGATTGCATATATTTTTCACCAAAGAGGTAGATGTTTGGTAATGACTCTCACCACTACCACCAGCTTTATCTCACAGGTCGCTATTGTTGTCCTCATTGTCACTTTTTCCCTTACACTTACTAGACTTAGAAGAAGACAGAGCACCTCACAGCGATTTTTCTACTTCCTAACATGTAACTTTCATTTTAATTAGATTCTTCATCCAGTAATGTAATTAAGAGTGGTAGACATTGGAGGAAGAGGCTCTGCTTTGCAATTTCACGTGGTACTATGCTAGCGATATTCTGATTTTTTCCTAAGTAACAGGAGCAGCGATTTTGTACAAAGACACCAGGCTCAGTTTTGATATAAAAATGAGATATATAAAGAGATTTATTTCAGGAACAAAACAACTAAAAATATCAGGGTTCTGCTCAAGTTACCAGATGCAAGCATTAGTCATAACTGTGCCACAAAAGAGTTAATGAAGTTCTTTGGGTGAAGGAGGTGCAGAAGGAAGTCACACATAGTCTTCTGATGAGATGAGTCACTGTGGTCTGTGACCGTATCAGCAGATAGCATAAGGTTGAAAAATGTTCTGAATCATGGTTGGATGCTGTATTGCAAGATTAGCCTCACTCAAAAGCCACTGACCAGTAGGAAGCCCAGAAAAAAATAGTGGAGTGCTATCTAGGCCGCATTAATACTTAAGCAGTTTGGATTTTCCCATTTCATTTTACTTATCCTGTATCAAACTTGTTAGATTGGAGAATATTTTTATTTATTAATCAACATGTACTGTTGGTTATTACAAAGAAAAAAGAAATATAGTAGATATATTCATTCTTACTTTTTTAGCCTCACGGTTTCCTCCTTGATCTCGTTTTTCTGCTTCCCTTCATTCATCAGTCTTGGGTTTTATGGTTCTAACCTTAAATATCCTACCCCATCTGGGCCTGCCTCATTTAGCAATTAAATTCTAGGAAAAAAAAGTGGCTTCCATTTCTCTTGTCTTTTTTCTAAATTATTTTAAACAGTATAGGAAAAATATCATTCTCAAACCCAAATTAATTACCCCAGTGGTGTTCAGTTGCTCCCTTGGGCTCCCAGGCTCACTGACTAAACATTAATGGCTCTTAATAAAGGACCATTTGGGATCTGACCTTGACTCCAGTCTTACTGACTTGTGGTTTCTGCCTCCAACGTTATATTCAGCTACAATTGTAGCTATTCAGTGTATCATTCAGCTTCCTGCTCATGTGCATTTATGGATTAAGATGAGCTTTTACCGCAATACCCTTCCTGCAGCCTTCAGCACTGGTCAAATGCTGGTTCGTTTTTCAGAACCCTGCTTACACATTCCCTCTGCTCTAAAACTCTCCCTGACCTGGTCTTCATAGACTCCTCCTCCTGCAACCGTGCACAGTTGTTAGTGTAGTGTCACCCTCTTTTACCATCAAGTGTTTATGTGAACACCTTAGACCCTGAGCTACTTGAGGGCACAGCATGTTTAACTCCCTCTCTCCCATCTCCAAAAGACTGCAGAGGGTAGAAGATAAAAACAATTTTGTTGAACCAAATTTACAAATTACACAATACAATAATGAAAAACGTCATCAACATAGTAGTGTCAATGGGAGCATAAAAAATACATCCTATTTCTTTGCTCTGCTGTTAAATTTTATAAGCTATGGAAAAGGCAGATATTCTCTGTGGGTTTCTGTTTTCTCCAGATTTATAGAAAGAGTGAGTTAGATAATATCCAAGTCCCTTTTCAGTAAAAATATCTTAGGATTTTAAGACTATATTAAGACCATTGGAATAAACTGAATAAACATTTTATGTCTCTTAAAATAGCAGAATGACCTTTTTTCAAATTTCTATCATATCATGCAAATTTTAGATTTCAGACTAGTCAGTTACTTCCTGGAAGGACCCTTGAAGGTGAATTTATATCTTAAGGTACAAGGCAACCTTTTTAAAAATCAGTGTGGTTCCAAGGCTGAGATACATAAAAAGAATGGATTTACTGGCATAGCTAGATTTTATTTCATATTGGCAAATGCTTATAATATTGCTACACTAGTTTTTTTATTTATTTTTTCCCTGATACAACCTGTTCAGTGGCTTGGAGGCAAACACGGTGTCCCTCATTTGTTTGCAAGCTTTCCTTTCTGGAGCATGAATAATATATTAGCTAAGTTTCAGGCCAAGATCACACAAGCCATTTTATTTTGGATTGAAATAAACCCCATCCTATTAAATATGATGAAACTAGCTAATCTTTTGCAACATTTTTAAGAGGCTTGATTTTTTTTCCTCAAGTTTTATGTCATAGTGATCTAAGTATTTCAAAGAAAGCCAGAAAGGATTACAGATTTTTGTAGCCTAAATTGTGGGGGTTGTATGCAATGAAAAATTTTTTTAGAATGTGTTCCAGAGAACTGAAGAATGTGTGTGTGAGTGTGTGCATGCAAGTGAGGGTGGGGGAGACAGAATCAAGAGAATATATTAAGAAAAAAGAATCCTTGGGATCCCTGGGTGGCTCAGCAGTTTGGTGCGTGCCTTTGGCCCAAGGAGTGATCCTGGAGTCCCACGATCAAGTCCCACATCGGGCTCCTTGCGTGGAGCCTGCGTCTACCTCTGTCTGTGTCTCTGCCTCTCTCTCTCTCTCTCACTGTGTGTGTCTCTCATGAGTAAATAAATAAAATATTTTAAAGAAAGAAAAAGAAAAAAATCCTAGACCAAATAGATACATATTAAAATATTTCTGGAAAAAATTTACTAGGTTTTAAAGTAAATATTCCATGTCTGGAACTAATGGGAAGTAACAGTAATGAGCGTTTCATTTTATTATACAAGGCAGACAATATAGATTTATTTGCTTTCCTTTCTTTATCTTACATTGGAAACATTTGAAAATTATGAAATCACCCTTACTTTTAATAAGGGTATTTTTATCTAAAATGGTGTCACGTTCAGAAACGTGACAAGATACATAAAACTGGATGTTGGAAGCAGAGCAAATACGTACATGGTCAGGGAGGTGGCCTGAGATTTCACTAAATGAGTAGCCTTCAGGATAAAAGTCAGTTTGAAAACAGGATGGACATCAATGAGTAGAAGGCAGATGTGAAATTGTTAGAATTCCCAAACGTGACCCACCTAGTAATGCAGAACATTTTTCCTTAGTAGAAAACAAGTATATTTCCTATCATATTTATCATGGAATTTAACAGACTTAAAAAAAAACTGTTTTAAATATTTTATTTAAAAAAAATAATAAAAATAAAGATTTTATTTACTTATTTGAGAGAGAGAGAGAAGGAGAGAGTGAGGGAACACAAGCAGGGGGAGGGGCAAAGGGGGCTCCTTGCTAAGCAGGGAGCCCAATGAGGGCTCCAGAGCTTGATCCCAGGAAAGTGGGATCATGACCTGAGCCAAAGGCAGACACTTAACCTACTGAGCCATGCAGGTACCCCTACATTTATCATGAAATTTAAAACATGAAGTTTAGAAAAATGTATCTGAGTATTTTCTTAGAAATACTAAAACAACTTAACAACAACAACAACAACAAAAACCCTGCCTTCGTAGATGAATGACATAATGAGAGGGCTCTAAAAAATAAATACTGTTCCAAAAACTAGTTAGAGTTAAGGTTAAGAATATAAATAAGAAAGTAAAGAGAAATTTGTTCATAAATGTTGAGAAGCCCTTCTGTTTTGAACCTTCAAAGTTTTCAGTAATCTCAGTTTTGAGATTAACCATTAGCTAGTTTAGGAATTAATTATGAACATCATTGATCACATCATTTTAAGTATTACTGATCACCAGGACAACATCAGCAATTATAAGTACATATTTATTGTTCTTTTTAAAACCACATACAAACTATATAAAATAAAATAAATAATCTTGGGGATATAATTGATCTCTACCTACAAATCCATATCTCTGGTATTTTACAGTAAATCCCAGACAAATAATTTCAAAATTATTTTATTTTTAATAAACTCATGGACCATTTATTGAGTACTACATGCATTTGGTTAGTGGAGATGGGAAATAATAGATCACTGGCATGCAGTCTCTGCCCTATAACCAGATAGAAAAATATTGTCAAACAACTACATCAAATCACATCTGTTGACTATAATGCAGCCTCTTTGAATACATGGTTTCTTCTTTTGTTCTGTATCATTTATCAGAAAAATAAAATTAAGAAGTTCTTGCATAATTTATTGATTTATTCAGCCATCCATCTACTCTCATCATATACAAAATTCTGATAGTCTATCTTTTATAAATTTTCTATTGAGAGAACTGTAGGGACTGAATCTTTCCAACAGCACATTGTACATTCACAGAATCACCATAGATAATTACATTTTGAAGATGAGATGATATGTGTCTGAGCACTCTGGAGAAATAGGATGCTGAAAGCAGTATTTTAGAAGACAGGATTTTATCCAAATTTTCAACAAGTGTTCTAAACCAGATATCTCTTATTTTTTATTGCACAGTCTACTTGGAAAAGACCCACCTGCTCAGAAAGAAAAAGCAAACATGATTGCTGTTGTAATTATCCATTCAGAGGGGATGTTATGTGAGCAGGAATATCACAAGCAATTCAATAAAGAACTCTTTTGGTAGGTTCCATCACTAGTAATGAATAGAGTTTAATTTCATTTCATTATAGTTCAAAAGCCTCCTCAGGGTGTAATTCTGATTTCTTGCCATGGGAGCCAATTGTGTCATTAGAATAACAAGATGGTGTATTTTTTTAATCACCTTCATTGGCTTTTTATCTTGACAATGGTGGAGAATTTGTGTGTGTACGTTTCACATGTTATGGAATAGATGAGTTGAGTGAGACATAAATCTTTAGAATTAAAGCCTGGGAGCAAAGTGTGTGTTATGGGTGAGGCTTTAAGTGACAAGCTTCTGATTAGTGTTTCTTATCCTGAGGCAGTTTCTTGATCAATTAACAACCAATTAGACTTCCAGACATTGCTTAGCTGGCGTGGTCCTATTTCAAAATGCAGTGAATGAAAAAGAAGTTTTGGCAGACCCCAAAACCTATGAATATATGATTCAAGCATAATGGATGCATTCAAGTACTGTATTTTCTTAGTACATTGGGCCTACAGTACATGGAAAAAAACAACACACTAGGATCTGCAATCATTCCAAATATATATGACTCATTTGCTATTTACAGTTTGAAACTCTTCTCCTCTCTACAATTTTTGATGTGGATTGTAAAACTAAGTACAGGATGCCAGTTAAAAGCAATAGAACAAAACAGTATGAGGCACCTACAATGCTCACTGTTATTGAGCACTGAGCTTTAACTCTGAATATCCTGGAAACCAAAGCAAAATGGGACCTATATTGAGATCCACAGTTCTTAGATTTCCTGGACTGAAATTTTGACTCATCCACTTCTCTAACCCTCAAGCATAAAATGGGATAACAGTCTTTTTAATATTTATATATACTTAAAATAGTTTTAATAAATTTGTTATTTAATAATATGGTTTTATATATTAGAATAGAGTAATAATATAGTTTTATATTATATGATTATTTAGTAATTTAATAGTAATTTAATACTAATAATTTAATAATATGGGACTACTGTGAGAATTGCCGGTTTTACTATGTATAAGACACAAGTGCTGCACACATTCTAAATACTCACTATGAACTCAGTGAATATTAGCAATGAATAATAATCATAATAATAGTGTCTAAAAAAGGAAAGTGCAGTAATTTATATAGTGAGTTTCTTCCTCCTTCTCCTTCTCCCAATAGCGAAATTCAAAATAGCATTTATGGCCAGGAAAACTGAAGGGAAATATTTTACTAGAACACATTCCTTATTTAAGTGTGACATTCAAAAAAGGCACATGAATATATTCTACATAAGTATGTTTCTTTGATCAACTCTCCACAGAAATCGGGACCTTAGCATTTATGCATAACAGAAAAGCCTTTTCCATGGTGGCATGTTGAAACATTATAGTGTGGACACTTGATTTTCTGTTAATCTCCTACAGTAAGTGTAATAGAGTAAACTGTGCGAACTTGACAGTGCTGAGCACATTATGCTGCGCCTTCCAATCACTGAGAGTCTGAAGTAGCCTGTGTTTGGCCTGGCTGGAATCCTTTCCAGGCTGTTAAGTGAAGAGATACTCTTTCTTTGTTGACTAATGGGACATCTATAAGCTTTAAGTTCTCAGACACGAATTAGAGTTGGCTTTCTGCTGCAAAGACATGGAAACCAAAATCGTTTTCTCACTATGAGACTTAATCTACTTTCTCACATCAGTCAGTCTCTGAAATGCCTGTGGGTACAGTTGATATTTTCCTGCAAAATGAGCCTTAATATATATTTAATTACTTGCCACATTACATGGATGAGAGGATTTTAACCTAAAGACAATTTAAGGACAGATGATATCAATAAATCATCCTAACCCCATGCAACCCCCCCCCAAAAAAAAATCTATGTGAGTCCTATGGACAAGGTCCGAATTTCAGTAGAATTATGTTCAAATTGGCCTGCCAGCATTGGCTCCTAAAAATAACAATAGGAATAAAATAAACTGCCCATTTAATATTACTAGTATAGACCACCTAGTATTTAGTGTTGACATTGTTCTATGACGCCAGATGTTGGGTTTTAGCTATGTTTCATCAGCACATAATAAAATGTCATTACACTAGAAGAAGCTGTTGATTGTAATATCTTTTGTATTTGAACCAAATCATTTTAATGCATGTGTCAAATTATTGAAATGTAAATTTGATAGTGTTGTTATTTAGGATTTATAGTTAAGATTCAAAGTTCTTTTTATTTTCTTGTTTAAATTTTATTTATTAAATTATTTATTCATTTATTTTAGAGAGAGACAACACGAGTCGGGGAAGGGGCAAAGGGAGAGAATATCCGAGCAGACTTCCCACTGAGCATGGAGCTGGACACAGGGTTCGATCTCACCAGCCATGAGATCAGGACATGAGCCAAAACAAAGAGTCAGATGCTTAACCAACTTAGCCACCCAGGTGGCCAAAGTTATTTTTTAAATAAACTATTCCTGCGGGGGAGTCAAAGTGTGATAAAAGATCACAGAAGGCTGAAAAATATGTTACACTTTTTCTAGTTTGGCTCAGCTATAGATAGTAGCAAGTTTTGGTAAAGAACAGATTATGGCCCTGGATTCAGGCAGAACAAGAGCTGGACGGTAGTGTCAGCTTTAGTAATTACATGCTTGTGCTTGCTGTATACAGAAATATTAGGACATTTCTGAAAGTTCTGTCTGAAAACCTCTAACTTCGGGAAATGAAAAGAACCTGTTTGAGGAGTTTCTTGAAGATTTTTCATAATAAAAATTGTTAAAGTTGTCTCACTTTGGAGAAGATGTGGGACGCGCCTACTTGATATTGATTCAGATCATGAGAACAATTTGCCTTAAAATGTTCACCAAATGAGATTTTTCACTACGGACATGGAGTGATACTAAGAGTTTGAATTTCTAGTGATTTCTAAACTTTGTTTTCCTACCTAATTAAGTTGCAATCTCTCTAAGTCTTAGAAGAACAATTCCAAAGTGAAATGAACTCTGATTTCAGCTATAATAATTTGGGACCAGTACAGAGCTGGCCCTACTCTTAACGATAGGAAAGGACTCTGTTCTCTTTATTAAATTCTTCATTCCCTCTTAGATTCCCCAATTGAATGAATCAGTGATGACATTGAAATCTAGAAATCTAGAGCTTCTGAAAGAGTTTTATCATCTCCTGCTTCACAGGCAAAAAAAAAAAAAAAAAAAAAGGCTCAAAATCACTTTGTTTCATAGATAAAAAATATATGATATCCGTATTGTGGGGATATGAGATGGGAGCAGGTTTTTAAAATCTTGATAAGAGGTAGCGAACTACTGCTTACAATATATACACAAGACACTTTCAGTCTTTTTCTAAAAAGGTATGATAGCATATTCACTTCTATACTCCATTATATAAAATATGCCCTTTTCATAAACTTCTTCACACAGGAATTGTATGTGTAAAACTAACATGTAAAACAAAGACAGCTGCAAAATAAAGAAGAAACTTGAGATTCTGCTTAAAACAAAACAAAACAAAAACAAAATGACTTCTAAATCAACTCATAGCTATCTGACATTCCTCCTGATTAATGTCAGGGTTCTCTGAGGCATACTAACAGGATAAACAAGAAAGAATTTTTTATTTCATGGCATACAGTGAGGGTCATTTTAAAGATATGCATGCCCCAGCCTTATTGTTTAATCACAAATACTGTCAAGCCTGAGGCAGAAATTCCTTCAGTGTGAATTTTATACAGTTAGACACCATAGTGTTTATTTAACATTGTATATCATCAACCTTCATTGTTTTAAATACGACAAAATAAAACTAGCTTCTACTTTTAATTACAAACACTGAATTATTTTTATGTTTCATTAAATGGAATACTTTTTGAGTTGGTTATAGAGTATGGTTAGTTCTGAAAGTGCCCAAAAAGATTTCATTGAGAAACATAATACAGCATCAGTCATAAAGTGTCACGGTTGAGAAGAAACTCGCTGAAAGCCTTCAAAGGACTTCTGTATTAACTTTTGCAAATGCACTCTTTAAATCCATAAATCTTTATGGGAATGCATTTTATCCAATGTACTGTGGTTTATATTTAAAAGCACTGTGTGGTTTGTAGTTAAAAAGCAATTATGATTCCCTTTCTCCGCTGACCCAGCTAAGGGGAAGGTGGTCACTGAACACAAAACTACAACACTTAAGAACAGTAAGGATTGTTGTTTAAATTCAGGACACTAACCATCCTCCAAACTGGGTCACTGACCTCCTTGTAATAAGAGCAGCTTCATTAAATAGATATTAGGGACAATTAGGAGCTAAAATAAGTTAATAGAATAGAAAACATAAAAGAGGCTGGCAGGACTGCCTATTGCGTGCATTTACCGGGATTTTTCTTACCAGTGCCTCAGACTTAGAAGAAACACATTATGTCATGCCTTCTCCAGAACTCTGCAGTTTATTTCTTCTTTTTCTTATGCTGTGTCAGTTAATGATGTCACTTTGTGTTCAGACTTCAGGGTCATCCTGAAGTCCATTTCCATCTGTCTTCTTCCATATCCAGACAAATCCAGATCTTGACTTTGCCTTGTCTTTTCTGTTTTTACTGTCTCTCCTTGTGCTTTTCCTGCCTTCAACTGCAAGATTATCTTCAGCCCATCCTCCACACTGTAGATCAAGGTATAATCTGAAGGCCACCATTTTGCAATCTATTTTATACTAACTGTGATCAATATAAATAGGTTTTAAATATTTTGTTTCTGAAATTCAGTTTTGATACATTTTTGAAAACATGAATAATTCAACAAAATAATTCTGTCTGAGTTCTTCAAATATCCCCAGTTGTAATTAATTGTCTGTCACCTTTCATAGGAATATTAAGAGTTATGGTTATATCCACTGCTATGAAATCCAAGGCTTATTTATTAAAGGTTAGCCCCCTAAAACTTTTGCCTAACTACACATTACCTTAAAGATATGTTTACTTTTGCCTTCTGAAGAATGATTATCTGAGCGGACTTTATGAGGTGTATATGGCATATACATATTTAAAGCCAAATAAACTAAAGCATCAACAGGAAAAATATACTAAAACTTAATGGAATTTAGCAAAAACAATATTAAGAAACAATTCCCTAGTAATGAATGCTTATATTAGGAATGAAAAAAAGATCTCAAATAAACAACCTAACTTTACACGTTAAGAAACTAGAGAAAGAACAAACTTAAGCCCAAAGATAGCAGAAAAAGGAAATAATAATGATTAGAGTAGAAATAAATAGAGACTAGAATAACAAATGAGAAGATAAATGAAACTATGAGCTGGGCTTTTGAAAAAATAAAAAATTGACCAACCTTTAGCTAAACTAAGAAAAAAAGAAGAATCAAAATCAGAAATGAAAGAGGAGACAGTACAACTGATACCAATGGTATAGAATGATCATAATAAAATATGATGAACAAATATATTCCAAAAAATGTACAGGAAATAGAGAAATTCTTAGAAACTTATAATTTACCAAAACTGAAATGTGAAGAAATAGAAAACTTGAACAAACCAATACGAGAATAAGGAAATTGAATCAATAGTCAAAAACCTCCCAACAAGAAAATCTCAGGATCAAATGGCTTTGCTGGTGAATTCTGTCAAACAAGAATGAAAACTAGTCCTCATCAAATTCTTCCAGAAATAAAGAGGAGAGAAAAATTTCAAACCCATTTTATGAAACCAGCATTAGAATTCTGATGATACCAAGGCCAGGCAAAGATGCTACAAGAAAATAAAGCTGTAAGTTAAATATCCCTAATCAACATAGATGCAAAAATCCTCAAAAAATATTAGCAAAGTGAATTGAATAGCACATTTAAAGAATCATATACCATGGTCAAGTGGAATTTATCCCTAGGATCCAATAATGGATCAACATATGCATATCAATAAATGTGAAACACTGCGTTAACATAATGAAAGCTAAAAATCGTATGATAACCTTAATACTTGCAGAAAAAGCACTTGTCAAAATTCAGCATCCTTTCATGATAAAAAAATCTCAACAGATTAGGTATAGAAAAATGTACTCAGTATAATAAATATAGAAAACACATGCTACTAATGTCACACTTTATGGTAAAAAGCAGAGCGATTGGGTTTTGTTGGATTGAGTAAAGACCTCTCTCCTATGGTTGTTTGAAACAATGTCTAGATAAGTAGATGTTAGTATGGATAGGTGGCTAGGTAAATATATCTCCCTAAAGCATTCAACTTGTTAAATTATAAAGTATTGCTACTGCAAATGATTTAGAAGAAATATTTTTGATCTAATTAATTTCAGTTTGGATTTTCTACTTTGCCCAATTAAAAAAAAAAGTTTTAAAGATTTTATTTATTTATTCATCAGAGACACACAGAAAGGGAAAGAGGTAGAGACATAGGTAGAGGGAGAAGCAGGCTTTCTGCAAGGAGCCTGACATGGGACTTAATCCCAGACCCCAGGATCATGCCCTGAGCTGAAGGCAGACGCTCAACTGCTGAGCCATCCAGGAGTCCCTATTTTGCCCAATTAAAACAAAAACAAAAACAAAAACAAAAACAAAACAAAACAAAACAAAACAAAAAACTAGGAAGTTTGAGATAATTTGAAGTTGCCTATATAGTTTTTAATCTCTCAAATGTTGGAGATTATCTTGCTACATTTTGTTTTTTAGTCTCCATAGAGAGTGTAACTATGAGTATGAAAAAAAAGTCCACAAGTTAAAATGTAACTAATGAAAACACTGTTCTAGTCTGATTATTATTATCAAATATAATTTATTTATTATGACTTTTATTTCTCACTTACTTTGATATCTTCATATATTTAGACGTAGTCATCTGCTCTTGAGACTGTACCCTGAATAACGTAATGAACTTAAATTTGCACCTTTAGTTACCTATTTTCTGAGTATTTTTTTAAGGCAGGTAATTTTTACACACAGCTAAATTTATCCTTTATTTGGGGGTTTAAAGATGTGTTAAATTTCTGTGGTTAACTCCAAGGTTTAGGTTGTATCTCATATCACTGATTTCACTCATTTGTGCAGACAAGCACCAGCCTCCTCAGATAATTCCATAACAACAATAAACATCATTGTTGTGGAATTTCATGTCTTGGACTTTATGGTGTATTGGAGGTTTGACTTTTGGCTGATTTAGACAACTAAATGTCATTAAGCAAAGACAAATATCAGTAATGCAGAAAACAAGTTCTCTTATTAAAAAACTAAGGAAAATAAAGCATAGGCCATCAAAATAAGCAGATCTGGATTTAGATCACAGCAGTGATACCTATTAGTTGTGTGATTTTTAAATGTTACTTGATTTTCCTTGTAGGTCTACCATAAATACTAGAGATAATGTGTAGTAAAAGGCCAAGAATAGTGATAGGCACTTGTAACATACTATTATTTTATTATAATTGTTAAAATGAGTGATAATATAGTATAATAAACATAAGTCCTTAATTTGTGTTCTTAATTTAATAAGGTAACTTAATTAGAATATAAGTCCACTACTTAGATTGAAAGGTGGTCTTGAAATGTGAGAAGAAATTGTACAAAGATGATAGAGAAAATTCTAAGGTTTTTTTTTTATTATTATTACAGAAATCTCTTTTATTTAACTGGTTATAGCACCTTTATCACCATACCCTAACTACTGCTTTTAATTACATCCTTTCTTTGGATTAACTAATGGTTCTGCTTGACCTCTTGTGGATTTCATGAGATAAATCAAGGCCAAGTTCAAGCTAGAATGATGGCAAAATAGGGTCTTAAATATATAATTTTTATGATGAATGGTCCTGCCCTTTGCATCAGCTTCAGGGGTATGCTTCTGTAGGAAACACTCGCTGACAGAGTAGAAATGCATTTTTAGTTTATCAGTAAACAGTTGAATGTATTTGTCATCAGATTTCCCAATGGAAATCACCTCTATGGATTATAAAACTAGTCATTATTGTGTCATTAATAATCATGTTATATGAGCACTTAATAAGTAACAATATTCTGGGACTCCTTGAGGTACCATATATACGATAAGAATGTGGAGTTACCTTGGTTAGTAAAGTTAATGAGTGTGTTATGTGGGACACACTGTTTTTCTCATTCAGCCCAATGATCCACTCAGTGGAGATGGCCATTTTGCCACTTTTAATAGCATGATTCATTAGAAATGTAGGGATGATTTTACAACTCACGTCAGTGATATGCTGGAGCTGGTATTGATTCCCAAGAGCTGACTTAAATTTAGGAGGAATTTGCCACTCAGTTTTTAAATGTTTGGTAGCTTGATCTTGGCCATAGTGTGAATATTTACACTACACAAATTAGAAAATGCTTCTGCCCTGCTACCCCCCTAAATTGCCTATTCTTTAACATTTATTAGCATATCTGATTCATTTTCACAATTTCATTACTCTGGCAAGGTAATTGTTACTTAACCCTAAATTTAATCACTATGTGATAGGGATGCAGGCATCAGAGATTGATTGAGAAAATTTGGCTTCTGGCTAATTTAAATCTTACCAGAAGAAATAAGGATGCTGATGAATATATTTTTTCTTTAGCATCAATTTTCAAGAAACTTAAAAATGTACTGCAGAAGCCACACTACTCTGGATATAATTCGTATTGAGCAGTTGACAGTTGCCCACAAAGTCCAGAAGTAAGCATATGGAGAAAGAATGTTTTCTAGTGATGAACAACACTGCCACAACTTGGCTATTCTAGGTCCAAAGTGCTGTTACTTTGTGGTGGGTTAAAAAAAATAAATAGATGGGTATGTTAGAAGATTAAAATTTCAGAAAAAATTCAATTGAGATGACCAAAATTTTTTATAATTATTACCAGATAACTTAGATATGAAATTTTATCCATTAATGCAACATCATGGACTTTCTACAAGACATATCTTTCCCATTCCAGATGAAATGGGATTACAGTTTATTGCTGTATAAGAAATCATGGAAAAAAAAAAAAGAAATCATGGAATCAGAGTTTTAAATCAATATGCATATCTAAAATAATTGCTCCTGTAAAACAAAGTCACACCATTTTCAATCTATTATAAAATTCAAATAAAAAAGTTGGCAAAATTCCAGTGCTTATTCTGTGGGTAATGGTTTTCCAACTAATTCCTAATATCTAAGCTCATGAGCCTTAGATTCATGTCCTCATGATCAAAGAGTCACTTTATTAATCCATCATGACTCATTTTGTGATGATTTAAAGTTTTTTAAAAAAATATTTATAAGACAGTGGACAATGTGCCTGTGGGAGAGCCAACTCATGAATGGGGGAAGACACACAGAGAGAGAATTTTCAAGTAGACTCCTCACTGAGCAGGAAGCCTGACCAGGGCTGGATCCCAGGACCCTGAGATCATGACCTGAGCCAAAACCAAGAGTCCAACCAACCAGGTGCCCCCAATTTCAATTTTAATAGAAAATACAGTGCTGCTGTTTTAAAGGTGTGCTAAATATGTTTATCAGAATATTACTTATCAAAAGATAAATATTACTTATCAAAATTTTATTTTGCAATAAAATAACTAGTAACTTTTCTCCTCTTCTGTTTTCCAAAATAGGACTCATTTATCATTTAACAAAACTAGTTTATTATAACAAGTGAAAGAATAGAGTTGAATAGAAGAAAAGTTAATAATCCCTACTCCAGCCCCTCTTAATTCTTTCTGTAGTAACAACTTTGATAGTGTGTATATCACTTCACCTCATTCTCCAATCTCATGAATAAATATACAGACAGATACAATTTATTATTTTGTTTGAGGCTTTATTAAGGCAGAAGAATGGCATAAACTTTATTCTCCAACTTCAGTTTTTTACATAGAAATATATTATGGATATCACTCCTGGCCAGTAGATAGAGATTCTAATCTTCCTAATAGCTGCAAAATGTTCCATAATATAGATGTATCCATTTTTTCAACCATTCACAGACTCATAGACCTTCAGATTATTGTTTTTTTTTTCTCCTCTCTGTGCAATGCTGCATTTTGTGTATGTGTGTCTGCACATGCACTCACATGCATGTGTATATGTGCTTTTAATGCAAAAACAATCCCAAGAGAGTTATGGCTACTAAGTTTAAAATTTAATAGTTATTGCCAAGTTACTTTTCAAATGTATTGTTTCATTAAAATCAACTGTACTTAGAAAAATCATTAGTTTCTTTTGTGAAAGCATTAAAACATATTTAAAAAATTACCGAAATCAAAAATTTGTGTCTGGGGATCAAGCCATTAAATTTAGATATAAATATAATGGCATTGTAATCTATTGGCTTTATAAAATTGAATAGAATCTACTTCTTGTGGGAGAGTTGTGTTAGAGACATTTCGAATTGTGATACCTACAGTGCTAGCTGTCAGAAGCAAATCCTGTCAAATGAATGAATAAGTGACACTCTTTATCATCTTTATAGCATATAGTCATAGATTCTACTTTGACAGACACTTGGAGTCTTGTTGCTGAACTTCAAGGTATTTCTTGTCATTTTTCCATTCTTTCAGATGCTCTTGGTTCTGTATTTAACTCCAACATTTAGAAAATCAGATATAACGGTAACTATGTTGAATAATAAAGCTGGTTTGGGTGACTTCTTTCTTGACATATTCAATTTGAACTTCTACAAAATAAGTCAATATTAAAAATAGTATTAATATTAAAAATAAACTAATTTGTATTGGAATCTTCCAACAAGGATCAAAGAAGAGTCTTGCATGGATGCTATTATTCTTGACAGGGGCTTGCACCCTTTTGGATTTTTTTTTTTTCTATATTCATTGTTGTTTTTTTCTTTCCTTTTTTCCTGTTAGAGCAATAATTATTTAAATTTCCTTCCTCCCTCTCTCCCTTCCTTCCATGAATTTTCTCTCACTCTTTTTCTTTTTGTTTAATATAACAAATCCAACATTCTTACTGACTTAGAAAAAAAATCAAGACCCTCTTGTATTGAAGTTAGCAATATGAGAGTAACAGGAGAATTGAAGGTAGAAATTAGAGTTACAAAATAATTGGATGTTGCTGGTTACTGGTTTCTTGATAGCACTGCCATAAATAGGAGGGACATAAGGAATAGGTTTTGTCTATGTCAAAGTGTTGTCACTTACTGTCCAATTTCAACACTCAAATATGGTTTTAACCTCTCTTTTACCTTGTTCAGTTACATTTTCACAACTGTAATCCTTGCTGCTACTTACCATGTGGTATTAGTCCTAAAAATGTTCTTTTCACCAACTTTCATGCAGGATTCTGAACCCTGTGTCCTAGGGTATCTGACTCACCTGGCAAGTGGAGGCCTATTAGCTTGGTTCTCTTCTTAGTGTTCTTCTTCCTCCCTGGCATTTATGTTGTCTTTCAGTAAATTAACTGCTACCTTGTGTATGTTTCCTATGTAACAATACAGCCATGCGGACCTGGGGAATTAAAAACAAACAAACAAACAGGGATCCCTGGGTGGCGCAGCTGTTTGGCGCCTGCCTTTGGCCCAGGGCGCGATCCTGGAGACCCGGGATCGAATCCCACATCGGGCTCCCGGTGCATGGAGCCTGCTTCTCCCTCTGCATGTGTCTCTGCCTCTCTCTCTCTCTCTCTCTCTCTTTCTCTCTCTCTCTCTCTATCATAAATAAATAAATAAAAATTAAAAAACAAACAAACAGTACAGTTCCTAGTATAGAGTGTAACGTTGATAAATAATTGATGAATGCACAAATCATGGCAAAATGAGTTTTCTTTTGAAGAATAGTTTTTGGTTGTTGTTGTGGGTTTTTTTGTTTTGTTTTGTTTTGTTTTGTTTTTTTAGAGAAATTGCTGGACTGTATTACTGCTAAGGGAAGTGGTTGTGACATAGAAGTGCGTTGAAGGAAACAAGAATGAGAAGCAAGAAAGGATGACCAAGCCCTGAATAAATCCTTATTCCTTTTTTTAAAAAATTTCTCAGTTAACATAGGTTACTGAGCAAAGGCAACTCTTGTTTCTGGATGTCCCAGTCTCCCAATAGACAGATGTCCTGCCTATTTTAACAGTTTAACCAATTTCATTCAATGATTATTGCAGTGGGAGATGAGGAGACAGTATAAAATGAACACTTAAATGTAAAAATTTAAGATAGTAATTGATTGTTGCAAAATAAATAAATAAATAAATAAATAAATAAATAAATAAAGGTGATGAGTCATAGAGTGATGGGAGTGTTATTGAGTGTTGCTTGGCCAGAAGGCCTACATAAGAAAGTGTATGTTGAGACAGGACTTGGACAAGACAGAGGAACTATTTGTGTAAAGGTCTGGGCCTGAAGGAGGAGTATTGATGAGGAAGTACTGAGCTAGGGGAGGAATCCCTTGCAGGAAACCTGGAGAATAAAGGAGAGAATGGTGGAAAATGAGTGGTGAGCAGGTCTAGGCCTTCTAGATCTTGGAGGCCACTCTAAGTTCAATGGGAAGAAAATAGATTATTATAAGCAGCAAAATGCTAAGATCTGATTTGTAGGTTGGTTGCTGTGAGGAGAGGGCCTGTTGGGGAACAGCAATGGAAGCAAAGAGAACAATTAGGGCATGGGGTGAATGAATGAGCATTGGGATTAAGATGATCAGGGCCACTTCTAATATATTTGGGCATGGAGCAAAAGAACAAAAGAATTCTTGCTGACCAATCTCCTTCCCCTTCTGCTCTGGCCCCTCTGTGAGGAACCTCACACAAGCCAGTGAACAATCCAGCCATCTGGGCAAGAAATTCCATGATCTTTTATATTTAGAAAGGAATATAGAATTGGCATTGTGGGCTAGTAGGGGTGGTGGCAGGTGGGGGGAGGGTGGGTGGTGGTGGTAGTGGTGGTAAGATTACTTGGTCCCACAGATTCCTTGTCCTGTAAGGAAGGATGATGATGGAGGTGGACAAAAGTGGGCACAGTTAAGCTAAAAATCCCAGATCCTGGGCACCCTGGTTGCTCAGCTATAAGGGAAGTGCTGAGGTTAAAACTAAATATGGAATAAAGTAGAGAGGCACTATGCATGTTTAGGAAGTAAAATCAACAGAGTGGTGCGGTGAGGCATTTGAGCAAAATAGGTAGCATGTATCTTCCTAGAGCTTATGATATAGACATAAGGTCAGGGGTAGCCGTGATAAAAATTAGCAGCCCACTTTAACAGCAAAGAAAATCCCTCTCACTTCCTGTCCCAGATGTCTTTCCTGTGAAGGATCTTTGTTGTCATAACACAGAAATTGGCAGGACTGGACCTCTGCAAGAAGAGGACAACACTGTCCACATTTCAGAGAATCCTATCAGTAAAATACCTTTCTGTAACTGAAATGGGATGGGAGGTTAATAAGCTGTCAGGAAGAGGTTGGGCCTGAGCAGATTTGCCTAATTCCACAAACCCAACCAGACCTGTGGGCAGAGGGTTAATAAGGAGAAGAAGAAATAAAAGAAGAAAAAAGAAGGGGGGGAGGCCAAGAACGGTTGCAGGGACCTAACCATGAATGGGTCAGAATGAGGTCGGTTCCTTCAAGGACTCAGACAATAAGAGAGAATCCACTTCATTTCATTTTTTTTTAAATATTAATTGGAGATGTTTACTGCTAGGTCTGCTTTTGGGCACAGAGGAGCATAAATAGAATTTATGTCATTATGTAAATATTTGTATCCCTGATTTCATGAACGTCCAGTTTAACAATAGGGCATTTAAAGTGGGGGGGAGGGGGAGGGATGGAGCAGGGAACCTGGGTGGGGGTGGAAGGGATTCAGATGATAAACAGTCACTGAGGGAAGCAGTGTGAGTGTGTCTGTGTAGAGAGCTTGGGGCGGGGTGATTTATTTTCCAGTGAATGAATGATTCTGTGATTTGATCCTGTGCTACTCATTCATGAGTCTAAAGCTTCTTGATCCCCTCCCTAAATTGAAGGGTTTAGTGTCTGCCTTTGAGAGAAAACTGTACTTGGAGAATGAGGAGACCGAGGGATCCTGATTTCAAATATAAAGAAATGCAAGAGTGGGTAGAAAGGTGCATCGTTACAAAAACTAATCTCAGTAATGACATAAACTAAGTGCGCATGTGCAGGTGAGCAACTTTCATTAATGGTTACATGTATAAGTAGAGGCATTTATCAATACTCAGTCTCAGGAAAGGAGGGAAGTGATGCAGTTTCTGGAGGGAGGTCAGTATTCAGGCTTTATATTTTCAAAACAACATTCAAAAGCATCCCATCTCATGGACTTGATTGCATTCTTCGGGATGCTTACTTGCCCTTATTCACTGGTCATAATACGGTTTCCTTCTGTTTATTAGAAAAACAATCTATATTAAAGATCTGCAAATAAAATAATGCGTTGAAATATGGGGACATTTTGAAACTGCTTAGGTATGGTAGAGGTTAACGATTCCAGTTATATCTTAATAATTATAGTCATCAGGTTTCTACCTTTATAGCTTTTTAATTGTTTAAAGATCATAAAACAGCAAATTTAGCACAAGCTTGAGGAAGATCCTTTATAGGATAACATAATTTTATATTGATACCATCACTATAAAATAATTCACCAAAAAAAAGCATCTTAATGGATTTTACTTTCCACACATCTGATTATTATTTTTGCTATCATATATTATCCACTCTGTGCCATGTTACACAATTCCTGCTAAATAAACATTCTGCTTTTATTTAAAGCAAGCATTTTAAGGTTTTAGCCTTTACCAGGCTTCCCTTGAGGATGCAAAATAACAAGAAGGGAGGTGTGGCAAGATCAAGGAACAAAGGAAAATTGTGCTCCACTGGGAGAAGTCAGAATTATCCCTCAGAACCCTGAGAATGAATGGTGATTTGTTGTTTTAGTTGTTTTTTTTTTTTTCAGGCCAAAAGTTCATTTTTGGCCAAATTCACTTGCCCCATACAAATATATTAAGACTGTGTTTATGAAGCCTTCAGTGCATGCAGGCAAGCAAGCAAGCAAGCGAGCAAGCAAGCGAGCAAGCAAGCAAGTGTGTGTGTGTGTGTGTGTGTGTGTGTGTGTGTATTAGTATCAGGGGAAAAGACACAGTAGAGAATGTGAATTAAAGCTTTTCTGTGGTCCAAGATTCACTGGCCACCTATGTGTTTTCTAAGTCTGAAGTATACATCTGCAGATAACTTCATGCTTTTTCCTGAGCCAGACATTTCTGAGAGCTAGCACTACACTGGATACAACCAGGGACTTTTTTTTTTAATAATGCCTGAAAAAAGAAGGAAATTAGAAATGAATGGGGAGAGACTAAGATATATCACACATATACACTGTACCAGGCTTTGTGTATGGCTCCAGGTCAGGCTCTATTTGCCCCCTTGTTCCAAATGGTATAAGACCTATGTCAAGCAAGTCCTGCCAGTTTACTGGTATTTAATGGTATTTAAGTTGTGTTAACTTTTAGATGAAGAAACATAGCTACTCCTTTCAGTATTGCCCATGTGGCCATTTTCTTACAAAGTAGACCGACAGATTTTTCCTTAAAGAAATGTGAATATGACGCCCCTACTGGGAGCCCCCGGAGACCTTGAAAAGTGTAATCTCTGCAACATAGTTCTAACCCCATGTTACATCAGGCTAGCCCCTGTGAGTTTCTTACCTCTTTGTGCTTTAGGTCCTTTCATAAAATTATGTGAGGATTAGAAAGATTAATACATATGAAATGCTGGGAAGAGTGCTACATAAGTGATTATATTTATCCTTAATATTACTTCTCCATCCTGGTGCCTCACTAACACTGAAACTCAATATGTATCACCATCTTTCCCTTCCTCTCTCTACCAAGTGTCAATTATTATCCAAGTCATGAACCTTGCTTCCTCTAAACATTCACCCCACCCATGTAGTTCCTCTAGAGTCCAGCAGATATGCCTCCTGTTATCCCAGCTGCCAAGGACCAGGCTGGATACATGCCATGTCCAAGCTGGGCCCACCATAGTAACCTCCAGATGAACTCTGCTTCCCACCTGAGGGCCCTTCTGTTCCATCCTTCATGCTGTCACCAGAGTGATCTTTCAGAAAGACTTAGAGAAAAAAAATCCTGTTGTCAGTTGCCTACTTAGAAATCCTTTGCTAGGTCTCCATTCTTGACAAAAGAACATTTAAACTTCTTGATGTGAAGTGCAAGGCATTCATGGTCAGCCCTATATCTACTTGTCCAGCATCATCTTGTCTGTTACCTTCACCTCCTGCTGGAGGTGTCACCTCCCCTCCCATACACCTTTGTCTTAAGCACTATTTAAATGAATACTCTTATTATTAAATATACTTTGCTGTATCAAGCTTCTGTGCTTCTGTGTCACTGATGACCCCCTCCCAGAATGTACTTCCTAGCTCCTCCTTTATCCACCTATTTCCTACTTATTCCTCAGACATAATTAAAGTGGTGCCCTTTCTGAACTGTTCCTTCACTTCAAACTCTCTCCACCCCCATATAGAATTGGGGTGTTTTTCCTTAGCAATCAAGGCCTCTAATCTGGTGTTTATCCTATCCTTTGTGATTTCCTCTTTATTTTTGTCTCCACCTGACTATACATTCCTTGAGGGCAAAATCATAACTTATTTTTGTTTCCTGGTACATAGAGCTGGACACAGTAAGCATTTATAAGTGTCTGTTGAATTGGTGAATAAAATGATCCATGATAAGTCAGGGCAATTGATTGGTGATAATTAAGATGATAAAAAAAATCATTATCACCTGATATAACCATATCTCCTACTGAGTGGACATAATGGAGCCAAATCTGTATTTTCCAGATTAACTGAAGTGAATAAAATAAATAATAATTCAACATGACATGTAATTCATAATACAGTTGACCCTTGAGCAACATGGGGTTAGGGTCGTCAACTCCCCCGCACAGCTGAACATCTGTATATAACTTTTGACTTTCCCAAAACTTAACTAATAGCCTGTTGACTGGAAAACCCTTACTAATAACAGTCAATTAACATATTTTGTATATTATATGTATTATATATTCTTAGAAAATAAAGTAAGCCAAAGAAAATAAAATGTCATGAAGAAAATCATAAGGAAGAGAAAAAACATTTATTGGTACTGAATTGCATTATTGAAAAAAAAATCCACATATAAGCAGGCCAGCATGATTCAAGGCTGTGTTGTTCACAGACTTGTGTGTATATGTATATTCAAATTTTATGTTTTTTTCCCCCTACTTTATAATATTTTAAGGATTCACTTAGGGAGCAGTACATTTACATCATCTGAAGAAACCTGATATGATTGAAAATTAAACCTATATGATATGGTCTGAGGACAGACTATTTTGAAACTTTACTTTTGCTCTGACGAGTTACTTGATTTTAGGCAAGATGCTTTAACTTTGTAAGATACATCTGAAATTTGAACGTGATAGTAAACTTTATTTCATATGGTCATTGTGAGAAGATAATCTATTTATGGTACTTAGTACAGTGTTGGATACAAAAACAAGGCCTTTGTAACTATTAGCAATTAATAGTATTTGCTTTATTGCAGGGGACATGCTCCTCCCTAACGAGGACAAAGCAATTCAAAAATGTCATTCAAACTAAGCAACTTTCTCTATTCCCTATCATCATAAGAAGAATTGAATTTGGGGACATTAAGCAGACCTACTGGGTGTCAGATACTATGCTAGACTCTGAGAGTAAAAAGGTATATAAGACTGAATCCTTAGTCAAGGAGCCCATAGTTGATGGTTTCATCTTCTTCAAAATGTTCATCCTGGAATGAAGATTGGAAGCAAAGGGAAAATAGAGACCTACCATAAATGTAAATTGAACCAAAATGTCAGCAGAATGAATGATAGTCGACAAATGCCCATTAGGTATCCTGCCATGTGGGACTCTCATGGGGAAGGTTTCATACTATTCACATAATTATTATGGAGGAACACTGGTGGTGAAAAAAGGAGGCAATCAGGAAAATATAGAGAGACCACCCTAATCTCTTTAATTTATAGAAAATGAAAAGAATGAAGAATATCCTCAAGTGGAGTAAGAGGAAGGCCAAGATGAAGTTTAAAATATTGTAGTTTTTTTCAAATGACTTAACTAAAATTGTTCATACCTGTGATCTCAGTATTTTGTTAAGTCAACCATTCATTTGGTTATTCATTCACTTAGTACGTATTAACTATCCAGGCATGTCGTAGGCATTGCCTCATGATTCATTGAGTGTGTGAGTAGGGAGGTGCTATTTTTGGTGCTGGTTAAAGCTAATAAACCAGATAAAGTCTCTGTCCTCAAGAAGATTCTATTTTAGGACTGCTAGCATTGAGTGCTACTCTCAATAAACTACCTGCTAATAATTATTGGACAGTTTAGAGTTGGGAGTCTATCAGTAATACAGATTGAGTCTTCCAGGAAACAAACCCTGAGAGACAGTTCAGTGATTGGGATGTTTGTTGGGGAAGGAAGAGGAGCAGGATTGAGCAGAGGGGGAGGTTGAGCTGCACTGTGGGCCAAAACAGCCACGGCTCACCCCACAGGGAGTTCTAGACCTTAAATGATCACTCAGAGTTGTCATACATTGGGTCCAAGTGACTGAGCTTTTACATCCATGCCTCAAGCAATCGCTGGATATTGTATACTTCAAAAGAGCCTGACTTTGGAGGAAGCATTTCTCTATATTAGCAATGATCCCCAGGGGACTGATCCACCAACAGAACTCCCTGCAGCTGGGCTAGCAAGTCCTTCCTTGAAGGAGAAGCTGCCCAGGACAGCCCCATGTCTACCACACTGGATAGGAAGCTTTCAGAGCAATAACTTAAAAATAGTTCAATTGGCTTAAATAAAAATGACTCATCTAACTTAAAACCCTAGAGCTGAGTAAACTTCAAAAGTGGCTGGAGTAGAGCTCACATCTTGGTTGCTGTTTGTTCATCCATTTGTTGTTTCTTTAGAGAAGTCTTTTCAAACAATCATGGAAGAAAAGTCCTTAACATGGTCCTAGTGTAAGGTTTCTTAAACTTAGGTTTTCCTCCTGATACGATGGTGTTCTGGGCATTGTAGAAAGTTTGGTGGCATCTCTGGTTTTTTTACCCGCTAGAAACCTATAGAAAACTAGAGACTCCCTTGTAATTATCTCCAATCCTCACTAAATGTGGGTGATAGATCTTAGGAGCCTCTATTAAAGATGTTTATGCTGATGCTCAGAGTCATGAAGTAGCCACACTATAAGTGTCAGAAGCAGGATTAGATTATCTGGTTGATTGGCAAGCTGATGCAATACACTAGTTTCATCTAAGAGCCCTTCAAAAATACAAGAACCAGGATAGGTACAAGTTTCTGTGATTATCTCCAGAACAGAATTAAGGAGAAGGTCAGAAGGGTGATTGCTTGGGGTGCCATATCACAAAGACCACTAAAATATTATTGGAAACATGATGATTTGGGGGGAAAGATCAGCATAATTTTTTCTCAGAGCACTATACGTGGTGAGAAGAAAGACTTTGAGGAGTCACCTGACAAAAGTAAGGGCCCTTGGAAAGGAGCTTGCTAGAACAGAGGCCTTCAAACAAACGTGTGTCAGCAAATTCACTGCAGAGCATGTGGTTAGAAGAAGGCACACTGAGTTAAAACTAAATTGTTCAGAGTGGCATTGCCACTGGCTGTCTTTCTTCTCAGCCCTGAAGGTAGCCTGCTGGGGCCCACATTGAGCTTTCTTCTTACATGAATATTGAACAAAATGTATTATTTAAAGGGGCGCCATGTTACCAGATGGCCCAGAGCACTCTTCCACCTTGGCTATCTCTTGGGGGTTAGGGGTTCTCCATGGAACTATCTACAGGTTTTGTTTCATTTTGGTTTTGTTTTGTGTTGTATTTGGATCATACATAAAGCTGAAACCTCAGAACCAGCACAGTCCTTTTGGAAAGTCCCGGAAGGGGTCCAGCAATGCCTATATATGTGCATTCATTTCCTATTGCTGCTATAACAAGTTACCACAAACATAAAGGGTTAGAACACAAATTTATTCCCTCACGCAGTTCTGGAGGTTAAGAGCCTGAAACAAATGTGGGCAGGGTTGTGTTCCCTCTAGAGAATTCTTAGGGGGACTCTGTTTCCTTGCTTTTTCTAACTTCTAAAGGCTACTTTGTTGCTTGGCTCATTTTTTCCTTCCCATCATTTTAACTTTGGCTTCCATCTTCATATTGCTTTCAAGTTCTTGGATCTTAGGCTGCCCTTTTATGAGGACACTTCTGACTTCATTGTGCTCACCTCTTGATAATCCAGGAGAATCTCCCCATCTTGAATGCTTTATTGCATCTGTAAAGTCTCTTTTGTCACATAAGATGATTTGCATGGCCTGGGGGTTAGGTGGCAAACATCTTGGGCAGCCATTTTTCAGTGTACTCCAACATGATCATGTTTGTGTACAGTTAGTAGAAGTAAGATATTTCATGTACAGTTAAGATGGTCATCTCTTTTAACTCTTGCTTTTATACTTCATCTTGAATCTAGCAGTTGGAGTAGTTTCAGATGTTTTGTGTTCTAAGGAGAACTTCACTTGAAAATGCAATTGATTTTGTTTTAATGAGATGCATTTATGTTGTTCACGATGACAACCCTGTATTTATAAGGTGTAGCTGGCTGCTGGGTGTGGGAGTGACTCCTAGGAGTAGTCCTGCTGCCTGTTGTGCCAAAGGTCATATTGCGATAAAAATAGGTCCTAAGGTGCCCAGAACTGAATGTATATAGGTGTAGAATCAGGGCTTGAAATACATGGAGCTCAAAGCCATTTGGTAGAAAATTATTACAGTCATCAACAGATTAAAATGATGTGTAGAATTTGTTTTTTGTTGACATCTGATCAAAATTATCATTAATAAAAGATTTCAATCAACCATACTAGAGGACAATTTTTTAATTCTCTCTATAGAAAATGGTAGTACTAAATTTTTGTCAAATGGAGAGATAGTTAAAGAATATGCAATTAAAAGTTATAGATAAGAAAGTATTTTAAAATATGCCAGGCAATTCAGAATAAAAATATTATATTATTATTTTGTGTTAGGTGGTGTTTGTGATATTTGTCAGCTTTTAAAACCATATTTCCTATGATTCTTTATCATCTCACTTTCATACCTGAATGTCTAATTTTTTCTTTTTTAAATAATTTTTTATTTTTTCCTTAAAGAGGATCCACACATGCACCAAACTATCTAAGTTTCAAGATTCACAGAATCAAGATCTGACACTGATAAAACTTGTGTCAGTCAGGCTTTAATCAGAGAAGCAAATTATTTATCTACCTACCTACCTACCTACCTACCTACCTACCTACCAACCATGTCTTTAGGGAGGTATGTATTACAAGTAATTGGCTTATGTAATTGTGTGTGGAGGCTGGTTAAAGGAGTCTGAAATCTACAGGGAAGATCCAGGGAAGGGGCAGTAATTATAGACCCAGCTGTTGTTTGGAGTCTCTATCAACAGAAAGATTCCAGATCATTCTAAGGGCTCACCTAGGTCAAGTCCATCCAGGAAAAAACTCCTTTGTTTAAAGTCATTTGCTCTGGGGCCTTTTTTTTTTTTAAAGATTTTATTTATTTATTCATAGACACAGAGAGAGGCAGAGACACAGGCAGAGGGAGAGGGAGAAGCAGGCTCCATGTAGGGAGCCCCACGTGGGACTCGATCCTGGGGTCTCCAGGATCAAACCCCAGGCTGCAGGCGGCTCCAAACCGCTGTGCCACCGGGGCTGCCCTTGGGCTTTAATTTTATTTGAAGAAATTCCTTCACAGCAGCACCTCAATAAGTGTTTAATCGAATAAGTGAAGTAAGGGGTATGGGTAGGACAAGATGACTGGCCCCCTCCGTTCCTTTCTCATAGCTTTGCTGAGTCATGTGGACACATCAGAAATACATAACAACAGTCTTGGTATTATTGGCTAAAATTGTCCCTTTTGGAACAGTAAGAAAGATTGCTGTCCTCTTATAAATTGTGCTTACTATCTAATAACTACTAGCTTCATGTGTATCCTAACAAGTAAATTCTTACAAATTTAAGCAATTTAATAGCAATAGTTAACCTGAGGGACTCTGAAATCATACAGTCTGGGTCCATATCCAGACTTAATCATATTACATCCATGTGACCTTAGGCAATGACCTTAGACTGAATCTTGGCAGCTCCATTGGAATTTATATTAAAAGATTAAAAAGCTTTAATGAAAAAAAAAGCTTTAATGAGATAATCCATGCAAAATATTTAACACAGTGTGAATGACAAAGTACTTAAATGTTGGCACTTCAAAGCATTTTTTTAAGATTTTTTTTATTTATTTATTTATTTATTTATTTATTTATTTATTTATTTATTAGACAGAGCATGCATGAGCATGCTCGTGGGGTAGGGAGGGATTGCAGCAGAGGAAGAAGGAGAAGCAGGCTCCCCACTGAGCATGGAACCCAATGTGGGGCTCAATCTCAGGACCTTGAGATCATGACCTGAGCCAAAGGCAGATGCTTAACTGACTGAGCCACCCAGGCTCTCCTTAAAAGCATTTTAAATATCAACTATTCTGAACTAGAAAGCATCAAAAAATGTTTTATTTATACCATTTCATTTAGTTTTTATAATTATTGTTGGAAAGTTAGGATATGGTGAATGGGAACAACATTGTGATCTTTATCCTTTTAAAGCTGTAGCAATGAACTCAATTTCATGACTTTCTGTATATTACATGAATATGACACCTAGAATATCTTACATATTACTCCTGCCTGATACTATTTTTATTATATTCTACATAATGAAGTACCCTGTTGTGTTATATGAATATTTTATGAAGTAGAAACAATGTCACTAAAAACCAAATGTTTGCCTGGGGTTGTTACTGATTTATAGCTACTTCTATTCACTGATCTCTCTGCAAGGAAAGTGAATGTGATCAGAAGTTTTAGTATATTACTAAAAGGAAACTGTTGATTTAAAAAAACAAAACAAAAAAACCCCTTATCCTTACATTTTTCTAAATGCTGTATTGTGCAAGGCTTTAGCCGCACTGGATGGAGAATAGAGAGGAAAGTACTGGAAGAGGAAGAATTAAAGTCATGGACTAGATGTGTTGAAGTACTGGGGGATAAAGGGTCTATCTGGAATCTTTAAAAATTAATTAATTTCAGATTAATTTCACAGTCATCTAAGAAAGTATAATTTTTCTATTTTTTTTTTTTTTTGAAGAAAGTATAATTGAGAAAAGTCAGTCTTCTATTCAATTAGTCTAGAAACTTTGTACTGTGAAGAACAGAATACTTACACTCAGAAGACTGCAGCCAGGCCTGCCTGGAAGCAGAGCTGAGTTTTGACCTAAGGGCAAAGGCCAGTGCCTCTGAAATAATGGACTTAAATCCGGTGCTCAAGGCTGGTGATAAGATTTGGATTAATTGAGCATAATTGTGACAGGACCACACAGAGGATGGGCAGCCACTTTCCTACACCAACGAAATCATGGAGATTTATCAATACCCAGGAGGCACAAGACAAAAGAGCGCAGGTCTCCAGGGTTGCCCTGGCTGTGTTTATGCAAGAAGGAAACATGCACGAGGCCTGCCTGTCCTGTCTGTGAGCAATTTAAAAGAGAAAACCTCTTAGGCCTCTTTACCTGGCAGGATTCCACTAATAGGGTTAATAGGGTTGGAAGCCGCCCCCCTCCAATGGCTTAAAGGGTGGGGTGGGGGTGGGGGTGGGGGGGTGCACAGAGAGGAAAACTCACGTATCATAAAATCTAAATGTCTCGATGAGGCTGTGTATGTGAAATGAAAAATTCACACCATTACTGTTACGAGCTCGTTAAGGATAATTAGGGAATTTTAAAAAGTAGAAAAAAGAAATACCATGCATAACCCAGCCACCCAACACAATCACTATTTGATTCATTTCCTTCAATATTTTTTAATGCAGAATTAATTTTTGTTCATTTATGTAACTGCAGCACATATAAGATTTTGTACCTTTTAAACATTGATA